>NC_142936.1:80570585-80588085 GCF_046866305.1 Octopus bimaculoides | reverse complement strand
CCACTTAGGGTGGCGAGCTAGCAGAATCTTTAAAGCATCGGAAAAAAAATGCGGTGTGTCTTCCTTCAAAATTTTCTGTGTCTAAATTGTATACCATTATTACAGTACTCCACCCCACTGACCGCGGTGGGATTTAAACTCAGAACGAAAGAGCCTGAAGAAAGGCCGCTGAACATTTTGTCCGTCTTGCTAATGATTGTACCAGCTCGCCGCTTTTAACACATTAATATTGATTTCAAATCAAAGCGGTGAGCTGGCAGAAGCGTTAGCACACCGGGCGAAATGCTTAGCGATATTTCGTCTGTCTTTACGTTCTGAGTTCAAATTCCTCCGAGGTCGACTTTGCCTTTTATTCTTTCGGCGTCGATAAAATAAGTACCAGTTGCATACTGGAATCAACGTAAGCGACTGACACGCTCCCTCGAAATTGTTGGACTTGTGCTAAAATTTGAAACCAATATGGAAGGATTATGTGAACATTGTTCGAAAATAATTGTTCGAAAACAATTATTCAAAAAAACATTTATTCGAATGGAAATTATTCAAAAGGCCAATTATACGAAATGTCAATTATTCTAAATTTTTCATTTTATTTAAACAAAAAGGATAAAATTAAAAATCAAGTACACAAATGATATTTATTTCGAATAATTGTTTTTTCGAATAATTGTTTTCGGTCAATTGTTTTTGAACAATTTTCATGATACGGCTGGCAGAATCGTAAGCATGCCGGGCAAAATATTGTGTTGTCTGGAAAGTTTGTGCCGATTTATAATAGCTTACCTTTCGACTTATTTGCCATGAAACCACCTCAATTCTGGGAAGAGGGTATTTTCAAGTTAAAGGAAAGATGGAGACGCATTGTACAACAAAATGGTTCATATTTGGTTGACTAAAAATGTAATGGCAAGTATTTATTGACCTTTTTCTTTCCTTTCAAAATCGTCACGAACTTTCCGGACAACCCAATACTTAACGGTATTTCGTCTGTCTTGATGTTGTGAGTTCAAATTCCACCGACGTCAACTTTACCTTTCATCCATTTCGAGGTCAATGAAATAAATACCAGTTGAATACTGGATTCAATGTAATCGACTTACCCCTCCCCTAAAATTGCTGGCTTTGTGCTAAAGTTTGAAACTAATATTAATAAAGAATTAACAAAAAACCTTCGTTCGATCACTTGCTCTCATTTTCCTTTCTTTAATTAAAAATGTATTGTTTTGTACTGATTTCCTCTGACGATTTACTTCCATTGAAAGCAACACGATGTCCATTGTCTGATAAATACACTTACTCTTATTTTTCCCTTTCGTTTTATTCCAAGTTTTTCTTCGTCTTTCTTTTTTTTTTCCCCTTTACTAAACTCTAGCTGCTCATTCGACTTAATTGGTAGGTATCGGCCAATATGTGCTTGAGATGGAAATTCAGTGTTTTCGTATGATATGTACTCTTTGGCTGTAGTCCAAATACATCTGACTTGATATTTATTTCAGTCTAAATTATAGGTTCAAGATATATAGCGTAAAAGTAACAATGGGCAATGCGCAATTTTCCGTCTAAGCATCAACTTGTTTGGCAATTTTAGCAGTTATTACGATAGAAATTAATAATTTACATTTGACCTGTCAACTAACATATATTTAGAGACATTTTCTCTCACCGAAGCAATATAATTACACATTTGTGGAAGACGCGTGGCCTAGTGGTTAAGGTCTTTTTATTCGTGTTTATAAGTTCACAGGTTCAATACCTAAACCAGGTGGTGCGTTGTGCCTTTGAGCAAGGTACTTCGTTTCACATTGCTCCAGTTTACTCAGCTGTAACAAGTGCTAACTGAATGAGTGGGGCCGTTCTCTTTCTTTTTTTCTTTCTTACTTTCTCCCTCTCCCCTCTCCTCTCTTTCTCTCTTTCTCTCTGTGTCTTCAGCTGGCACATCCTGGATATTCTGTTGGTTCGAGGTGAGGATGTTGAGAGAGTGTCCATCAGCGCCATCTGAAGGTATGGGAACACTGGATAGTTGTACGGGTACCTCACGGGTACAGGGACTCAGTTCTAATCTATGTCTGATGTAGCTTGCAGTCAATAAATAAATGCTATTGGGTCCAATGCATTGATATGCCCAGGGGATCTATAGGCTAAGAAGCCCTGCTATCTATGTCCATTCGCGATTACGTGAACACCTAAAACCATTAGGGAAAGCACGGTACATCCTACAAAGCCTTACCGTTCGACTTTAATGTCAGTCCTCGTCGAATAGAAGACACATGATCGAATGCGCTCCAGCCGTGACCATCCGGTATGAGAGTGAGAATGAGTGTGAGTGTGTATATATGAGTGCAGATGTGTGTGGATGTGTGTGAAGGTGGGTAAGAAAGAAAGAGAGATAGAGAGAAAGATAGAGAAGAGAGAAAGAGAGAGAAACGGAAAGTGTACAGCAGCTCTTCAAAATGACCCACCTATAAAAGTTTAAATTTCTCAATGACATAATATCAATATATCTTTGTTATTTGAACAAACAAATATACATACTTATATATATTTATCACGTTATGTATAAAAGGATATTATATTATCTTATATTATAGGTTCTGGAGTAACTTGTCTCGCGAGTCGGAGTAGTTCACCACGTTTATTTGTTCTATAAAAGAAAACTTCTAATCATATAAATATAACCGTCTCTAAAGCCACAGAATCATAAAGGAAATGAATTTTTGACCAGCCTTGGGTTCACAGACTAAAGCATACTTGAAAGTAAATCTAGTTATGGATAAGGCACATTTCCATTAGATTTAGAATCTATTTCGCCAGAAGACTTCTTTGAAATCGGAGTTGTATTTATTTGACGATTTGACGTGATGAGAAACTTTGTGTTTAAAACTGAAACAAATATATAAAAGAATTGTTATTTTAACCATTTAAAGAACACACAAAAGACATTTACGTTCAGTTGTGGTTTATTTGTTAAATAGTAACCGGCTACTATGAAGTCTTAAATAGTTCCATCGCATTTTTGCGATCTGATTATTGACACAAATTGATTTCTTAAAACTTTATTTGAGCTTTTAATGCCTTTTAGCTTTACAAGAATGTCAGTTGCCATAGATTTTATTCTTCTGCATCAACTAGGTTAATATAAACTAACGTATTTTACAAAATTGTAGCGTCACCCATGAGTATTTCCTCTATAGCCGTATCTCTAATAATTTTTATTTTTATTTTTAAGATCTGATTCCAACGAAGATTGATGTTCTTCTACAATGGTTTTTGCCTTCCAGATTATCTACTTTTTCTTATTTTTAGATCAATTTTTAAAAATCTATTTTCGCGTCTTTTTATTAAGTTTTGGAAATATTAACTTCCGCTTTTGAATCACACCATGTGATGGCTCAACAATTTTTGAATCCACTGGTTCTTGTTCTTCCTGTTTAAGTGAGGCGGTCCACCGAGGAGAATTGTCACCGGAAGAATCATTTATTCTTTTAATCGTATTTGATGGATCTTGGGAAGAAAAACTTCCTTTAACAGGATGATGCGATTTACTTTGAATTTTGAGATTACGTTGAGGCGATTTGGAACGAATCGATTCATCTTCGTCAGAACTCCACAAAACAGGACCAGGAAGATTGTCAAAAGTTTTTGTTAATTCTAACACTTGAGGGAGATCCTCTTTAACGGAATCATTATCATGAAGACTTCGATTATATCCCGACAACAAGAATCTAGAGACAGAATGTAATGGAGTAACGGGTTCCTCAGATATCTGAGATTCAGTAGTACCAGATTCTTCTAAATGTTTCGAAGACGACACAGCTTGCTTTTTATTATTTCCTTCTGATGTCGAGTCTTTAACAGCTGAGCTTTCATTTTTAATGTGTTTTTGTTTTTCCGTTTTATTATTATCATCTTTTTCGAGTGATTTCATCTTTTTAACTTCATTCTCAATACTTGCTCCATTTTTCTTTTTGCTGCTAGATTTTGTATTTATAGGTTTCCTATTGATTGCCTTTTGGCTTTTGGAATTCGAGCTGTTCACTTTCGAATTTTCAGTAGTTGTATCACTCTTTGCTGTATTCTTGCAAACGCTGCTTTTTTCACAATACAAAACAACCAAACGGTAAAATTGAAGCAAAATCACGAGCGTGTTTTTAGAAGTAAAGAATATATTGGTGTAGCTTAAGACGTTGTATCGAAATATCAGTAACATACGTAGCACAAGGAATGGTCCATCTTGTAAGATAATAGTCGTCAAGATGGATATAATGTCTGCAGTACAGCAACAACAACACAAACCCTTGTTAGTCTTATTTGAATTAGTTTCTTCCAAGCTTTCTACCTTTTCTTTAACATAGAGTGGGCGTGGACGGCGCGCTTTCGATGTGGTGACCACAAATGTAAATTGCAGCAAACTGGCAGTCCAAAGGGAGAGAATAACGATGGTCAAGGTCCAGTTGTATTTGACCACTTCTTCTTTGAATGCTTCGAATAGTTCAATTATATCAGCTGCCATACCAATATAGACCAGTAGCAATTGTGAAAGTTGTTCTCTTGAGATCTTACCTTTCGGTAGCAGCCAACGGCCAATGATAAGCAGGAGGAGAAGCACTTGCTGAAGAATTCGCACCCACTTTTCTGGATCCAATATAATTGAGATTTTGAACTGAAAATAATAATAATAGACAAATACATAACAAAAACACCAGGACTTACAAATATATATAACATACAGAAAATTGCACTACTGGGTACTGCACACATTCTACGCGAAACACTTTCAATACAGTAAACATAAGAGCACCACAGCAAACCACAGCACATACCCAAGGCGCACAGAGCTGCGCTCGGTAGTGAAGTGAAAGCACGTTATAAAAATAAAACTACTGAACAATAATAATAATAATAATAATAATAATGAGGATGATGATGATGATGATGATGATATTGGGAACTCTGTGGAAATCACGGCCTAAAAAGAGCAAAGACGTGGTATCAACAAACTCCAGGAGTCACCGAATATGAGAATTGCAAAATCCTGTTGGATGCAATGATCCAGTGCGATCACCTGACCAGACATCGGAAACTGGATATTGTCGTGGTGAATAAAAATGAAAGAACGTTTATGATAATCAACATAGCATGCCCCGGTGACTACAGGATCAATTAGAAAGAAGAAGAAAAAAATAAACAACTACGACGATTTAAAGTGGGAAATACAGAGTAGACGTGATATCAGTTGTAATTGGTGTACATGAAAGTATCAGCACTCAACTACTAACATGGCTGAAAAAGATTGGTGCAAGTGTGAAGGTAGAACAACTACAAAAATCAGCATTGCTTGGAACTGCAAGAATTCTTCGCAGGATTCTTGAAGCATGACCAGTAAACAAGTGTCACCTTTGTCTGCTCGCTGTGGACAGCTGACACTTTCCGTCATATCCAACAAAATAAACTGAGTTCTTATCAAAAAGTAGTAGTAGTGGTGGTGGTGTTAGTAGTAGTAGTAGTAGTAGTAGTAGTGGTAGTAGTAGTGGTAGTAGTAGTAGTAGAAATTAGGATGGTGATTGTTTATAGTTTAGATGCAAACCCAGCAGTTTTGACGTGTACTTGATGAGCACTTCACTTTAGAGACACCTCGAAGGGATGAAAGGGAAAGTAGACCTCGACATAAAGAGCTAGAAAAAAACACGCAATATTGTTAATAATATTAATAATAATAATATTCACAGACACGACAGAGCTGGGACCTATATACACTGGAAGCTATGCCAACACTATGGAATAACAACAGAAAAAATATGGTATAAACACACGCCAGAAAAGGTCACAGAAAACGAGAAAGCAACCATACTCTGGGATATGCCAATACACACAGATAGAGAAATTAAGGCCAATAGATCAGATATAGTTGTCAAAGATCATGAAGGAAAAAAATTCTTTCTAATTGATGTATCAATACCAGCAGATGACAACTTTTCCCTAAAAGAAATGGAGAAACTTTCAAAATACAAAGACCTGGAAATAGAGGTAGCTCGAATGTGGAATATAAAAACAGAAACAATTCCTATCATAGTAGGTTTAGGTAAAATAAAAAAATATTCAGACAAATACATAACAAAAACACCAGGACTTACAAATATATATAACATACAGAAAATTGCACTACTGGGCACTGCACACATCCTACGCAAAACACTTTCAATACAGTAACCATATGAGCATCACAGCAAACCATATCACATACCCAAGGCACAGAGCTGCGCTCAGTAGTGAAGTGAAATCACGTTATAAAAATAAAACTACTGAACAATAATAATAATAATAATGATAATAAATTCTTATTAACCAATGCTGAAAGTCAGATTGAACTCGGAAATAGTCTGTTGTAAAACGTTGCAATATGAAGTCAATCGGCTATCTTTTGCACATGGACGACCTCGTGTTATACATCGCAGATAATAAACAACTAGATATACTGCTACAGACAGTACATCGATTTACTCAAGGAACTGATAAGTGCTTCTCGAAGTGGAAAAATGCGCTAATGTAATCTTGAAGAAAGGAAAATTTAGTACATTAAATATCATATTAGAAATAGACTCAGTGATAAGATAATTACAATAAACACAGACTTACAAGCACTTAGGAATCAATGAACTAGACAAACGAAAGAAAAAGTTAGGAAGAATATTATAGATTCATCATACAAATGCTCAGAACAGAGTTAAATACAGACGGTAAGATAATCGGATTCAAATATCCTAGTTATTATCATAATATTCTTAACGCCGCTAAGTAAATTAACATATATATACAAGTAAAGTAAATTAAAACACATACAATGGGATATAATAAGTGTATTCAGAAAACGCCACTCAAAATGTAATGCAGAAAGATTTTATTTTCTCTGAATACAAGAGGGTAAGGTCCCTATGCAACTAGAGAACTATTGTAAGATTACAAAAATATCTAGTAAATAAACAAAATAGAACAGGAAAACTAATACAAGGAACTAGAATAAATATAAAACAAAAACTGAAATGATAGATTGTTTTGAAGGAAAGGGGAAAAGATAAAACTGATATTAAAGACTGCCGTTCGAAAATGATGGTAAAGTGTTCGCTTGAGACCAACAAATGGTAAAACAAAATAAGAGAGAGAAATCGACAAAGAAACATCGTAGCACTGGTTGAGAAGCATAGACTCAAAGCTGAAATTGAAGGACTCCTAGTTGCGACATATGAACAAAGTCTACTCACCAGAAATCACCAAAAGGCACTTATTAAAGCAGAGTGTGTTAACTAAATGGAGAATATATGTGGAGGTCAAGTAGAAACACTTGACCGAATTATCTCTTAGCCAAAGGCGCCACTCAGTGGGACTGAACCCAGAACCATGTGGCTGGAAAGCAAACTTCTTACCACACAGCCACACCTACGCTTATTTATTTATTTATTTATTTATTTGCGAAATAAACAACGAAAGCAATTTCCAGGAAAATTCTGACTACTTCTCTTCCAGTGTTTCTCATGCAACAAGATTATAATTTGTATTGTTATTCAAATGTATCGATTTCTTTTTCTCTTTCTATTTCTAGACGAAACGAGAATTAACAATTCTTTTATTCTTGTACTCTTTTATATTTTTGTTCCAGTTAGTGGACTGCAGCCATGTTGGGGCACGGCATGGAAGGGTTTATTCGAACACATCGACTCTAGTGTATTTTTTGTTTTTATATTTTTTTTTGTTTTTATAATTCGGATACCAAATTCTATCGATATCTTTTGCCGAACTGTTAAGTTACAGAGACGTAAACAAACCAGCACCGGTGATCAAACAGTAAGTGGAGGCGGGCAAACATAAAGACACATACATACGTACATAGTACATACATATATTCACACATACATACATACATAAATGAGGACATACATACATGCGTATATGCATGCATGTATACATATGTACATGCATACATACATACATGCATACATACATACATGTGTACATACATACATACACGCATACATATATACATACATACATGCGTACGTACATGCATATATACACACATTCGTACATACATACATACATACATACATACATGCACGGCAGGCGTCCGTAGTTTCTTAATACCAAACTCACTCACGTGGCATCGGCCGGCCCGGAGATATAGTAGAAGACACTTGCCTAAGATGTTGTGCAGTGGGACTGAACCCAAAACCATGTGGTTGCAATGCTAACTTCTTAACCGCACAGCCATAAATAACGACGCTACGTTATAGTTTTGTGAAAGATATTGTTGTACACAGAGGTTTCCGAAATATTGATCCACATCTACGAGGGGTTTACGAGGGGTAGGGCCATAAATCGGACACCACGGTATCAGACAGACTATCGGATGTTGTTATACATCGCTGGTCACGATGAGCTTCGCATTATCTTAGCTTTCGAATGATGCCACCCCGCTTGCTAGAGAAGCAGATCAATATCTTCCGTGATCGGAAGGCTAGTCCGCGACAGGGTCACTCATTTACAGAAGAGTGGCTTGGAGCAACGCCAAATGAAGTGTTTTCCGTAAGAACACAACGCGTCGTCCGGTCCGGGAATCGAACCCATGACCTTGCGACCGTGAGTGCGAGACTCCCATCCACTAAGCCATATTCATATTATAACAATTAATAAATAATGTGAATGTATAATTTCAAATTTTAATAAACTTTAACGATTATACGCGTGTCTATTTACTTCTGTCATGTGTGTGTGTGTGTGTGTGTGTGTGTGTGTGTGTGTGTGTGTGTATACACATACATACATACACACATGCATGCATAGACACACACATACATACATACATACATGCATACATACATACGTACATATACACACATACATACATACATGCTTGCATACATACATAAATACATACATACATACATACACATATATGTATGTAAATGAAGGCGCATGACTTAGTGATTATGGTATTCGGCTTATGATCGTAAGGTCGTGAGTTCGATTCCTGGGCAGCGCGTTGTATCCTTGAGCAAGGCATCTTATTTCAACGTAGCTACAACCCACTCAAGTAGCAAAAAATGACTTGTATCTGTAATTCAAGAGACCAACCTTGTCACATTCTGTGTCACGCTGAACCTTCCTGAGAACTACGTTAAAGGTACATGTGTCTGTGGAATACTCAGCCACTTGCACGTTAATTTCACGGAGAGCCAGTAAAATGTATGTGTGTGTGGCCGAATGGTTATCAATTTCACTTCGATCTCTCTCTCTCTCTCTCTCTGAGTGGAATCTTGTGACCCACATTTGTGGGCGAAAAAATTGGGTAGATGGAAAATGCATAGAAGCCCATCGGGTGGATTGTACCCGTAATTAAAGAGGTACAGTCTTATCATGCACTATGTCACACATAGATATATCTGCCTGAAGAATACTAAACCACAGGAAATTTAGTCGATCGAACAACTGAATCCTTATCGTCGACCGAAACGGAGATCCACCGCACTCACGCGCTCGCCTAATTGTGTGTGTGTGTGTGTGTGTGTGTGTGTGTGTGTGTGTGTTCGTATGTACATATATATATATATGTTTCTATGTAAACTGTCTGAAAGATAGATTATTATCAGATACAGTTAATAAAATTCTACAATTCTACTGTTCATTTACTCTTCCTCTTTTACCATTTCCAGTTAACGAGGCTGAACAGCTATGCTAATGCAGCGCCATCTGTTGAAAATATTATCTCATCATCTAATTTCTGTGTTTGTATCACGTGTCCTAAACCCACGCAGCGAACTGAAGATGTGCTATTTATAGGAATATAATTTATTTGATGGTTGCAGGCATCGGTTAAAAAGCTCGCTTTGCAACCACGTGATTTCAACTTCAGTGCCATGGCGCGGCACCTTGAGCAAATGTCATCTAGTATAGCCCCAGAACGACCAATTCCTCGTGAGCAAATTTGGTAGATAGAAACTGAGTGGCGAGCTGGCAGAAACGTTAGCACGCCAGGCGAAATGCTTAGCGGTATTTTGTCTGCCGTTACGTTCTGAGTTCAAATTCCACCGATGTCGACTTTGCCTTTCATCTTTTCGGGGTCGATAAATTAAGTACCAGTTACGCACTGGGGTCGATATAATCGACTTAATACCTTTTTCTGTCCTTGCTTGTCCCCCTTTTTTTTTGCCCCCTGTGGGCAATAAAGAAATAAGAAACGTTAGCATTCCGGGCGAAATGCTTAGCGGCATTTCGTCTGCCGTTACGTTCTGTGTTCAAATTCCGCCGAGGTCGGCTTTGCCTTTCATCTTTTCGGGGTCGATAAATTAAGTACCAGTTACGCACTGGGGTCGATGTAATCGACTTAATCCCTTTGTCTGTCCTTGTTTGTCCCCTCTATGTTTAGCCCCTTGTGGGTGGTAAAGAAATACGAAACTCAGTGGAAGCCCATAGATACACACACACACACACAGATGTTATATATTCACGGTCAACTATAACTAGCCCCATTCACCCGTTGTAACCCCAAACTTATCCGACCCTACTGTCAGTGTACCAATGTACAAATAGCCAGAACAAAATGCCAAGATCTCAGTACATCTAGTGGCATATCTTTTTTCTACACTAAGCATATGTGAAGGCGCGTGGCTTAGTGGTTAGGGCATTCGGCTCACGATCGATCGTAAGGTCATGAGTTCGATTCCCTGCGATGCGTTGTGTCCTTGAGCAAGACACTTTATTTCACGTTGCTCCGGTCCACTCAGCTGGCACAAATGAGTAGTACCTGTATTTCAAAGGGCCGGCCTTGTCACGCTATGTGTCACGCTGAGTCTCCCTGAGAACTACGTTAGGGGTTCACGCGTCTGTGGATTGCTCAGTCACTTGCACGTTAATTTCACGAGCAGGCTGTTCCGTTGATCGTATCAGCTGAGACCCTCGTCGTCGTAACCAACGGAGTGCTCCTTTACACCAAGCATCTGAAGTGACACACAGCCTGCACTGATTGATGCAGCAAAACAAGATGCACAATATCCTACCCCTGAGGGACAGATGCAGGATGGGTCGAAAAGATCGTCGTGCTGAACAAAGATTCATATTAAATCCCTCTTCCGTTTCTTTTATCAATTACACAGACACACACGCACACACACACACACAGATACACTCACACACATACACGCACGCACACACACACACACACACACACACACGCACATACGCATGTACACACGCGTGCACACACACGCACACGCGCGCACACACACGCACACATGTATGTGTGTGTGTGTCTATATATGAGTGCTTGTGTTTGTTCTCTTATCCTACCGCTTGACAAGCATTGTTGGCTCGTTTACGTCCCCGCAACATAGCGGTTCAGTGAATGAGAACGGTAGAATAAGTACCGAACTTTAAAAGAAAAGCAAGCACTGGGATCGATTTTCTCTATTAAACCCTTCATGGCTGTGCTCCAGCATGGCCTCAGATCAATGACTGTAACAAGAAAAAGATAAAGGATAGAAAGATAAGTATTAGTTTTTAAAATAAAGACAAGAAGGAAACAAAAAGAAAAAAAGAATTTTAATGTTTAAATAACGAAAGAGGATACGTTTGGTGTCAGCAGAGAGAGGTTTTGAACTTCTGACGGAGTCCTTGTTCCTCCAGAGACGCGATGATCCATTCTTCTCTTGAGCAGGTCAAGTTCCAGTAACCATATTGGTGGTAGACTGTACGCCAAATACAGGAAAACACTTGGACAAAACCTGGAAATAAGATTAAAATGCCATGTAGTTAATATCAATTATCGCTCTTCTAAAGGCGGCGAACTGACAAAATCGTTAGCACCCTGGACGAAATGCTTCGCGGCATTTCGCCCGTCTTCACGTTCTGAGTTTAAATTGCGCCGAGGTTGACTTTGCCTTTCATCCTTTCATCCTTTCAGGCTCGATAAATTAAGTACCAGTAAAACACCGACGTAATCGACCAATCCCTTCTCCCAAATTTTCAGGCCTTGTACCTTTAGTAAAAATTATTATTATTATTGTTCAGTAGTTTTACTTTTATAACGTGCTTTCACTTCACTACCGAGCGCAGCTCTGTGCGCCTTGGGTATGTGCTGTGGTTTGCTGTGGTGCTCTTATGCTTACTGTATTGAAAGTGTTTTGCGTAGAATGTGTGCAGTACCCAGTAGTGCAATTTTCTGTATGTTATATATATTTGTAAGTCCTGGTATTTTTGTTATGTATTTGTCTGAATATTTTTTTATTATACCTAAGGCACCTACTATGATAGGAATTGTTTCTGTTTTTAGATTCCACATTCGAGTTATCTCTATTTCCAGGTCTTTGTATTTTGAAAGTTTTTCCATTTCTTTTAGAGAAACGTTGTCATCTGCTGGTATTGATACATCAATTAGAAAGCATTTTTTTTCTTCATGATCTTTGACAACTATATCTCATCATCATCATCATCATCATCATCATCATCATCATCATCATTATTATTATTGTTATTGTTATTATTATTATTATTATTATTCATTTTGTTCATCACGTACGTGTGTATTCACCATATTTTATTAATTTTATTCAAGTCTAGAAAAACTGAAACATGTCTTTGGCAATTCCGTAGCGTATTGTGCTTATTTTGTGCGTGACTTTTGGCCCAGCCTATATGTGTGTTGGGCAGAGGGGTATGTGTATAAATAGCTAGCTAGCTAGATAGATAGATAGATATATCGATAGACGTATATAAACGCACTATAACGCGCGCACACACACACACACGAACCAATAAAACAAGTCTGGTTATGTTCCTTACCCAGTCTATTCAAGTGATATCTCTCCGTGACACAATCATAGCCTCTAAGTTATCACCATGGTAAAAACACAAACAAAGTAAATTTAATTTTATATTTTATTTTGTTAATGATGGTTTCACACAAACGTTTGGATTTTATTTTAAATTTATATTTCCTTTCCGAATGTGCTTCATAGCGCGGACAATATACGATGGCTTTCATCTGGTTCATTATATAAAAATTAGTGGACGTGGGAAAGATGCTCCACTAATGTTCCTTTCGATTTCGGTATAGAAATAGTTTTGAAAGAGACTTATGGCGCCATCTATTTTATCTTTAATGCTGCTGTTGTTGTTGTTGTTGATGATGATGATGATAATAATTTCGAAGATCTAAGAGTCACTGCTTTCATATCTTCTGAAGATATAAAAACCGTGACTTGACAAGATTTTATTTCCGTTCATATACATATGTATGTATATATATATATATATATATATATATATATATTGTATCTTGGACACGTTCTGTGTATCATTCTATTTTTAAGTTGGCAACATGCGAGTTGAAGGATATTTAGTTGCTTTTTCTGGCAAATCTGGCGACTGCGTGAGACGTCACTTGTTGATGGTTTTGTAGCGTAAACAAACAGCTCTATGGTATGCTGGTTGGTAGTCGGCAGGACGGCTGGAAACAAAACAGATCTGTCTGTCTAGTTTAGACATGGGCAACCGCTCTCGAAAAGCGGGCCGCATGAAACATAGCTCATCATTAAGTGGGCCGCATTTCTAAAACAACTCAAGGTAATTTTTCGATAGAAATGCCATTTAGAAAGTCCCGCGAGCCATAGTTTGTTTGGGTTAGAATCATACTACCCCGCCTGCCGCCATACAATGATGGAATTCTATGGGGTATATTCTGAACATGTTTCATCCTCTTCACTTTGTCCAATCAATTTCTGTGCCCCATCAGATTCTGTTTGGTGACTGCGGCTGAGGTGGGCACGGTGGACTCAGTTAAAGCGTGCCAGTTGTTCCATTGCGTTGGTGCATCTGGCGGTGTTATATTAGAAGTGGTTGACAACTGTATAGAAAGTAAAGACTAAAAATATTTATTTGTAGAATATAATCCACCTATCCTCGTTTATCACAGTGGTTTGGTTCCTAAAAGACAGTGTTAAATAAATCCGTGATAAATTAATCATTTCCGCACACTTTGTAAATGGGACGAATTGTAGATTCATTGACACGAAACTTGCGATCCACAGCAGCGAAGCTTCAACCGTCACGTATTTTCTTGATTATCTCTACTTTACCAGTAAAAAATACAGTCGTCTGCATTGTCGACTAGGATCAGGTGCCTTCGCATTTTTTCTGCTCAATGGCCCAATTGTTAATGGTTACGAGCGCGTAAAGCCGTATAAATAATACGCAGCATCGCCATAAGACAATGTAAATACAATACAAGCGAGAGTCAGTGCATTCTGGGTTGCTGAGCATTGTGGGTGATTGCCTGGGCGTGTTTTTTTTTTGTAGTAAAGCACGATATTCGACTGATTTACCAACTCATGTTATTACAGATCAATCCGTAATAAAAGTAACATAGTTTACAAATAAACGTACCATGTTATCAGGGATCAGTGATGAATGAGTCGGCGATAAACGAGGCTACATATATCCCATTAGAAATCAAATTGCTCCACTACTACTACTACTACTACTACTACTACTACTAATAATAATAATAATAATATTGCTGCTGCTGCTGCTGCCACTACTACTACTACTACTACTACTACTACTACTACTACTACTACTACTATTTCTACTACTACTACTACTACTACTACTACTACTACTACTACTACTACTCGAACTCACGACCAAACGATCGTAAGCCGAGTACCCTAACCACCAAGCCATGCACCTTCACTCTCCTATCCTTAATATTGCATTAGACGCAGGGCAGTTTTTTGATATATTCAAAAATAAGGAAAAAGGCGCAAATTCGGTAAATACCATGACTACAGGTATAAAAATATTTGCAACAATTTCTTTTTGTTGTTTACTTTTTATGTCCTTCAAAAAGCTGTGATTTTTTAGTTGAAATAAGAAATTTTATCTAAGTTGTTCAGAATTTGTAAGACGCCTAAAGATTTTAGCGCCCTAGGTGATTGTCTGGTTGCTTAGTGCATAGCGCCAGACACGGCACGAAAAGCCCACGGCCAAGGACACCACTTTGCTTCTTTCTACCTACTTACAAAAGCATATTACTACAAATAATAATAATAATGATGATGATGACGATGATGATGATCTTTTCTACTGTAGGCACAAGGCCTGAAATTTGAGGGGAGGGGCTTATTTTCTCGACCCCGAAAAGGATGAAAGGCAAATCGGCCTCGGCGATATTTCATCAATAATAATAAATAATAATAATAAAAATAATAATAATAATAATAATAATAATAATGATAATAATAATAATAATGATCATAAAAATGATGATGATGACAATAATAATAATAATAATAATAATAATAATAATAATAATAATAATAATAATAATAATAATAATAATAATGATCATAAAAATGATGATGATGACAATAATAATAATAATAATAATAATAATAATAATAATAATAATAAAAATAATAATAATGATAACAACAACAGCAACAACAACAACAACAACAATAATAATAATAATAATAATAATAATAAAAATAATAATAATGATAACAACAACAACAACAACAACAACAACAACAATAATAATAATAATAATAATAATAATAATAATAATAATAATCGGGTAGTCATGATGGGTATACTGGGTTTCGTATATTTTACCCGTGTCACTTTGATGATATGCACTGCTTTCTCACTCAATGATGATGATGATGATGATGATGATGATCATCATCATCATCATCATCATTATCATCATAGTGATTACTTTAAGAGCAAGGCCTCAGGTATTATGTTAAGAAGTGGGGATAGTCATTAAAATTTGAATGGCATTTATTTTATTGATCCCTGATGAAAAAAAAAAAGATGAAAGGCAAGGTCGGCCTCTAGCGGGGATTTGAATTTAGAACACAAAGAGAAATCATCAATTACCGCAAGGCATTTTGTCTAAAGCGAAGGAAAATGTGTTTTCAATGTGTTTACGAGAACTTAAGAAGTTGTCAAGAAGAAATGAAAGAGAACGATAAAATGGCCGCTATTAGCAAGACAGTAATTATTTCTACTTGACTGTTACAATCAGCTATTTTCATTACACATGCTTCTTGATAGACACACTTACACACGCACAAACATACATAAACATATATACATAAACACCCACACACACACACACACACACACACACACACACACACACACATAAACGCACTCATATATACAGACATATATATACACACACATACATACAACCAATTAGCGGCATTTGCGACCGAGTCCCTATGTAGAGGGTAAGCCTCAAAGAAATAACAATTCCCTCTCTCCCCCTCTCTCTCCCTCTCTCTCTCCCCATCTCTCTCCCCTCTTTCTCTCCCCTTGTCTCTCTCTCTCTCTCTCTCTCACACTCTCTCTCTCTCTCTCTCACACTCTCTCTCTCTCTCTCTCTCACACTCTCTCTCTCTCTCTCTCTTCCCTTGTCTCTCATTGTGTGTGTGTGCTACTCTAATTAATAAGTCGCAGTATAAATAATGCCGAAACTTTCTAATAGGAACGAAATAGTGCTATACAGGATTGCCACTAACAACACATTTCAAATGTGTGAACTCTGTGCATCGTCTTCCTCGTCTTCCTTAATTTCTCATTTAAATCTCTACCTCCGTTTCGTGTTGCGAGGAGATGGTTATCTCCCTTGTATAACCGGTCATAGGCAGAGGGAGCCACACGCATACATACATACATACATACATACATACATACATACATACATACATACGTGTGTGCATGTGTGTGTGTGTCTGCGTGTATTTGTTGGGTGTACAAACAGGACAAGTCTTCAATATTTGTTGCAGAGTTTTCTTTATTCGTTCCATATTGATACTTCATTCCAAGCGAGGTCATCTGAAGGACAGTAATACGAGATTAAGAAGCATCGAATACCTGCAACGACTCACTAGCTTCGGACGAACACACACACACACATACATACATACGCACACACATATGTATATATATATACATATATATATATATATATATATATATATATATATATATATATATATATATATATATATATATATATATATATATATATATATATATGTATATATATATATATGAATGTATATGAATGTATATGTGCGTGTATTAGTGTGTGTGTAAGTGTATGTGTGAGAATGGGTGTATATGTGTGCATGCGTTCGTGCGTGTTTGTACATATGTATGCATAGATGCTTGTATACATGTGTTTATATATGTGCACATACACGCTCACATACACATATATACATATATATGCATACACACACACACACTCACTCATCAAGCACACACACTCACATACAAGCGTGTGATCGCCTGCAGATGCAACAATAGAGAGACGTAACAATTCGTTGGCATTATCATATTTAAACAAATTTCTTTGTTAAAATCCTGACTATTTTGAATAATTTATGCAACTGAACTTTTAGCAAAAGATTTTTTTTTAAACAACCAGCGTAAGATT
>NC_142936.1:80563085-80565585 GCF_046866305.1 Octopus bimaculoides | reverse complement strand
TGAATCTCTCTTAGAACCACGTTAAGGGTACACATATTTGTGGAGTACTCGACCACTTGCACGTTAATTTCATGAGCAGGTTGTTCCGTTGATTGGATCATCTGGAACCCTCGTCGTCGCAACCGACAGAGAGCCAATTATATAAAACTATATTATCCAATTTATCCTTCATTTTTTCGAAAAGTGTACGAACTCTAGAGAGATTTGACTGATATTTCAAGCAGACTATACCACTGCTTTAGCTCTTGTTACCGCTTGTAATTCTTTAGTCATAGGCTAACTTTTGTTTACCATTGCTCCAGTCGTGACTGTCTCATCTTTTGTTCTCACACAGAGTTTATAATATGAAGATGTTTGAATTGAGGGTGAATTGATTACTATTTCTAGCAATATACACTGACTACATAGAGGCATCTGCATTGTCTCATAGCAACAGCAGTACTATTTTTATGCTGTTGATGTTGTTGTTGTTGATGGTAACATTGTTGGTAAAGGTGAATTATGATATAGCAATTAAAGGTTAGCGATAGAGTAGCGGGGTTTTAGCGAAGGGTCGGTTCGAAGGGTTGAAGTGGCATTTGTCATGTTCTGTCGACACAAATGCTAGTAACTTTTTGGCTCAGACATGCTATGAAAAGAAATCTCTCGAGTTTACCTCTACAGAGACTATATTGTTTGACAGCGCCAGTCATTTGTATTCAGTTTGTATTTTTTTTTGTTTCTTTGTCTGTGTATGTGTGGAGGGTGCGTGTGGTTGTGTCGGTGCGCACAAACGTACATACACACACACATACATGCACACACATGCATTCGCATAAGCTCTATGTGAAAATAGACGTAATTAATTATAGGTAGGTCACCCACCCCACACACAAACACAACGCCCCCTACATAAATACATATGCACAGATTATATATGTATATTTACATAGTTAGATAGATATGTATCTCACTCTCTCTCTCTCTCTCTCTCTCTCTCTCTCTATATATATATATATATATATATGCACATAGATGTATGTATATGTATATATAGTGATGGCACATGGCCTAGTCGCTAGGAAGTTGCACTCATGATCGCGAGATCGTGGTTTCAATTCCTAGACCGAGGGGTGCGTCGAGTTCTTGAGCAACATATTTCATCCGACGTTGCTTTTCGATCACTTCGACATCTGATGCGTGGCACGCCGTGCACCTGCTCAGACAATGTCGATTTGATGGAGACAGAGCAAGCTAATGTGTGGCACAAACATTTGATCACAATAAACGAATCATTTGGGCAGATCGTTTGGCAAAAGCTGGACGCTGATACGTCGTCTTCGAAGCGAGAGTCAGTCATCTAAATCAAAACCATTTGATTCCAAGATTTATTTATGTTTAACAACTGAATGAATTTAATAAAAGCATCTGAATATAAAACGTCATGAAAATTGCTCAAATTGAAGTTCTTCTTGAGTGATACATTTTTGCATTCGAGCCAGTACAGAATTATAGATAGTATTTATGGAATTTTGATTTACTGTGGGGTGACTTTTGGTCAACCCTGTATATATATCAGGTCATCCTATAAGTTCTGTCCGATTTTCCCTTTTTTAAAATTGAATGAAATTTAATAGTATTTTAGAATGTCTAATGGAATTAACAATTATTTTTACGCATTTGTGTACATTTAAACTAATTAAATATTATTTTACAGAATAATAGAATTAAAATTTCTTTGATTAAAACTCTTTCTAACATGGAAGTATCCAAAGAGCATTTGAGGCACATAATACTTTATGAGTAAAAAGAAAGGAAACTCTGTAGCAGAAGCGACTCGAAACATACACTCAGCTTATGGGAAAGAATGCTTGCATGAAAGAACTTACAAATGTTGGTTTGCAAAATTCAGAAGTGGAGATTTCAGCCTTGAAGATGAAGATCGAACAGGACGTCCAGTTGCGTTTGATGATAAGCTCCTTGAGGCATTACTTGAAGAAAATCCTGCATTATCAGTTGAAGAATTGGCAATACAGCTTATTTCAAACCATACAACTGTTCATTGTCATCTTCAACAACTTGGAAAGGTTTCTAAACTTGGAAAATGGGTGCCTCATGAATTGTCCAAAGCAACCGCAAATCCCGAGTTGACATCTGCTCTTCTCTCCATTCTCCCGAACACATTTCACTCTTTTTGGATAGACTTGTGACTGGTGACGAAAAATGGATATTCTACTGAAATGTTAAACGTCGTAAACAGTGGCTTGGTAAAAGAGAAAAAGCTCAAACACAACCGAAATGGGAACTTCTATCTGGTGGGATTGCAAAGGAGTAATTCACTTTGAATTGCTACCACCTAATGCAACAATCAATGCTCAAGTCTACTGTCAGCAATTAGAGCGTTTAGAGCGTTTGAACTAAGCTTTGAGGAGAAAAAGACCCGCTTTAGTGAATCGAAAAGGACTGATGTTTCATCAGGACAATGCATGACTCCACACTGCAAAGATCACATTACAGAAGA
>NC_142936.1:80540585-80558085 GCF_046866305.1 Octopus bimaculoides | reverse complement strand
TATGTCAACCCTTCAAATCCAAAAGAAAAGCGATATATCACAGTCTTGAATCACTTCACAGCCAATTACCTTTTATGAACTCTAATATTTCTGAAAGGGACACGCTCGTAGTCATTTAAGACTCTATATATATATATAATATAATATAGGATAAAATCTTTATAAGAATTTATCAAGTAGTCAGCGTGAAAAGACCCCATAAGGAAAAACACCCATCGTTTTTTTCCATAAATATATATAATTTATATAAGGGCATTACTATATAGTAATGCCTCACGCTTAGAGGGACTAAATAAGTCAAAACTACCAAAAAATAAGCACATTTTTACCGAAAGTGAGGGAATGCAACTTTCAAAAATTAACCTCCTAAAAACATTTAACTTAACGGCAAACCACTGGTTTCATAATTAATGCAGCAATGTAGTAAGCTGCATCTTTTATTCATCAGTGCACGTATGGTCGAGACACATAAAAAATAAACAAAAATCAACATACCCCGATGTACCCAACAAAGTACGATGACTTCTGTTCATCCTTATTTTTTGGTAGTTTTGACTTATTTAGTCCCTCTAAGCGTGAGGCATTACTATATAGTAATGCCCTTATATAAATTATATATATATATATATATATATATATATATATGTACAGTCGCAGATTAGGTTTAAAAATATTGGTTGCCAGGAGATTAAGGGGGACCACCCGCAACTACATGGGAGCCCACCCGCAACTACCAGGGGGGGGGGGGGCCCATCTGCAACTACAAGGGGTCCCACCCGCAACTACAATGCTATCATTTAATTTTTTTTTTTTTTGTTAAAAGTATTCTTTTTAACTGTCTACAAACATAGCCAGACTGAAATAATTAATGCATTCTTCCAGGAGTGAATAAAAAATTCTCTAACTTGAGGGGATGGGCTCCTTATATACTAACATAGGCCCCTAATGGCGCAGGAGAATTTGAACTCAGAACGTAGCGGCAGACGAAATACCGCTAAGCATTTCGCCCGGCGTGCTAACGTTTCTGCCAGCTCGCTGCCTTGCATGGAGCGGTGGTGTGGAGGCTTCTTCCCAGTAGACCAGAGGTTCTCAGCCATCTTTTATCTATCGTTGATTACTATTTTATTTTGGTGGACCCTCGTACTCTTTCGCTATATAAAAACTAGTTCTATAGAAACTTCTTTCAAAGTTCCTCTTTTGTTATTCACACAACTTGTGTAAGCTGAGCTATGTAAAATGTTAGAGAAAAAAACTTAGCTGTTTCTTGCAATACAAACATCTAAAGCAAATTTTGGATCCTCATGGATCCTTAATAAGTTACTGTAAGTCCCCAATTTACTGTTTCGTTTCTGTTGACCCTTCATCCCAAATTTTATATGGATTCTCAGGTGTCATATAAACCAGTGCTGTAGACCTTCTGTTACTCAGCTATCCTAAGAATTTCCCCACAACCACTAAGTCGACATGCGTAGCATTAGCTGAAATTAGCGCAGGAGTAGCTGTGTGGTAAGTAGCTTGCTTACCAACCGCATGCTTCCGGGTTCATTCCCACTGCGTGGCACCTTGGGCAAGTGTCTTTTACTATAGCCTCGGGCCGACCAAAGCCTTGTGAGTGGATTTGGTAGACGGAAACTGAAAGAAGCCTGTGGTATATATGTATATATATATATATATATATATGTGTGTGTGTGTGTATATGTTTGAGTGTCTGTGTTTGTCCCCCTCACCAACATCGCTTGACAACCGATGGTGGTGTGTTTATGTCCCCGTAACTTAGCGGTTCGGCAAAGAGACCGATAGAATAAGTACTAGGCTTACAAAGAATAAGTCCTGGAGTAGATTTGCTCGACTAAAGGCGGTGCTCCAGCATGGCCGCAGTCAAATGACTGAAACAAGTAAAAGAGTAAAAGAGTAAATGATTCTGAAAGAGTCGCGAAAACAAGATCATTAGATCTTGTCAGCATTGGTCTGTTTGTGGTCTTTTGACTTATTCTTATCCAGGAATATATTCGTGTGAAATATGTGATCACATGATTATGAATATGGAGCGTAGGTATATGCCTGTATGGTTAAGAAACTTGTCTTCCAACCGCCAGGTTCCCGGTTCGATCTCACTGAGAGAGGCCTTGAAATCTTAGGCAAGTAACTTTTTGTATGAAATGGAGTTACTCTACACACACTTGTATGTATATACATACAAATGTGCATATGTGTGTATATGTGTGTGTGTTTGTGTGAATGTGCGGTGTTCATGTTTACACCTGTCTGAAACTGGTATTGTTTATGTTGTGTCTCGTTATGTCAAGTAACATAGCGGTTAGTCAGAGACAGGAATGTTTTGCCATGGAATTTCGTAGACGAAACTTTCGCCGCCGCCGCCGCCATCACTTTCGCCATCACCGTCGCAATCGCCGCCGCCATGGCATTGTTGCTGTTTTTGTTGTTGTTGTTTCAGTGTTGTAATACATGTAAAAGCTGCAGAATGGCCTCGTCTGGAACTAACTTAAGTTTTGAAACTTCTGGAGGAGAACTCGGCCAGAACACTGTGCCTCAGACAAGTTTGGTAGAGCAATATGTGTCCTATACGGAATATAGCCTCATTAGAAACTAACTTTCATTTTCGACGCCTCCCCTACTCCACCAGCCACTACCAGACTCATAATCTTCTTACTGCTTATTAGGCGGCGAATTTAGATAATATGGTCTGCCAACTACATACCATTTCTGTCTGAAAGTTTGAAGTTCACTGTATCAATATGTTAGTATTAGCATTAATGCTGTGATGTGAGAAGCAACGGATAATACCTTATTATTTGTCTGAAGAAGACGCTTGATGTTGTTTGGTTCCAGATCATCTTTGAATGCACAAACCTATGATGTAATGTATCTTTTTCAAAAATTGACTCTGACGTAGGCAAGACAGGGCTTCACTGCTCTCCATTTTCCTTGCCGTCTTCTTCTTCTTCTTCTTCTTCTTCTTCTTCTTCTTCTTCTTCTTCTTCTTCTTCTTCTTCTTCTTCTTCTTCTTCTTCTTCTTCTTCTTCTTCTTCTTCTTCTTCTTCTTCTTCTTCTCGTTCTTTTATTGTTTTTTTTTTGCTGTACCTCTTTCAAATGAAGGACCTTTATCCGAAACGTTAAAGACATCTCTACTCTGTGTATCTCAAGCATTAAACTACTATATACTTTTATCATCACTTAATTTATTCGCTTTTTAAAAAGATGGCTGAGTATGATTTGAGGGAGAGTAGGTTGCTATTTTTGATAGGTCAAATGACCATGCTGTGACTCTGGTGCATTAAGCAACGCTCCAGTGAATAAATAAAACCAAGTAGTGATATCTGCATATAGTTAGCCTCACTGTGAAATTAAACACGCATACGAGGGCCTTTTCAATAAACTGCTGTTACTTAATTCATAATTCTTCCTGCGTGAATTGAAAACAGCGGACTGAATCCGAATGAATGTTCTCTCTTTGCCTGTCTTAACTCTTTATTTATCTAAAGCAATTTTGTAAGTTTGTTCTAAACGCTCACACTTGTTTTCAGATTTTTAGTTAAACTTTTTCTTTCATTATTTCTGAATAATATAAAGCTTCTCTTTCATAAGTTCCAAGTTGTTCTGGTGGTTGAAAAAAAAAATCAGAAAATATGTGCTGTATATCACAAGTTATACGCAGGACAGACAAAAGGGTTCAATTACTGCGGACCAGCATTTTTGTATGTTGAATGTATATGTAACATTTGGCCATCGTCGTTGAAGTTGTAATCGTCGCCGTTCTTTTTGTTTAGTCCCAGCAGGCCCTATCCTCCAACAAACCACTACTTCCAACAACTTTCCCTACCCAGAACCCCACATGTGGCTTCACTGCCTTCCATTTTCCATGCTGTGGTTTTTCTTCTCTCTCATTATTTTATTGCTTTTACAGTACCTCTTTCAAATGAATGACTTTATCTCGAAACATTAAAGACACTGTAGACTTTAATGTCTACAGTTTTTAACGACTACAGTGCCGTTAACGTCTTAAAACTCCTCCAGAGTTTTAAGACTACAGTATAAATAATTCTGAAGGATTATAGGTTATATAGCTATTTTTAGCAGGTCAGACAGCCCACCCTGTAGAGGCCTCCTTTGTTGGTATCGTAGTAACCAACCTTTTCCTTGCTCACTTTCTTTATACTCACTGTTTTGAAAGGGTTTTTTTTAAAGAACGGTGCTTTTGAATCCGTTTAAAATTGCACTTGTTTGATTTTGTTTTCGTTCTTCTTTTTTCTTTCTTTCTACTAGATATTGAAATATTTATTTTCTTTCATACAAAATGAAATGAGACTCGTAAAACTGTTTTATTATGAAGAACCTTTTACAATGGCCCACTTTTGAATATTGCTGCCTTTATGTGTGATTTAAGTTTTCTGAATAAAAACATCGTGACGTAATCAAAAGAGAATTACTGAAACTATAATAATAATAGTAATAATAATAATAACAACAACAACAACAACAACAAAAACAATAATAATAATAATAATAATAATAATAATAATAATAATAATAATAATAATAATAATAAAAACAACAATAACAACAACAACAGCAGCAGCAGCAGCAGCAGCAGCAACAACATCAACGTATAATAATGACTGAAGGGAACTGCTGATCGTAATATGGGATTCACATTTTGAATGACGTCATGGTCAACTTTGCCTTTTATTTTTCTGACATTCACACGCACACAAACACACACACACACACACACACACTCCAAAACACACACATATGCACTCCCCCCCAAAACACACATATGCACCCGCCACACAAATACATACATACACACAAACAAATTAGCACAAAGCACTTACACACTTAGGTGGTTGTGGATGTCCATCGTTCGGCGACGAGGATTAAGTTGATCAAATAAGTGGGTTATCTGCTATTGTATTAATGTATAAGCAGCTGAGCGTTCCGCGGATGTGTATCTACTTACTTCAGTCCTTCATTCTGAATGGAGCATAAGCAATCGACGAATTTTCTCACTGTTCTCGACTCCTGATTATCTTTTCTGTTTCACTCCAGTTGAATCCCTTCTTTTTCAGCTGTATCGCAGTATCCTACCTCATATCTGTCATTGAGTGAAGGCCTTCCTCTCCCAGGTCTTGTTGCTTTTGAATAGTAATCGATGCTTCTAAGTTTGCTTCTTTTTCTTTTTCCAGGCAGGGTGTTGGCAATATGCAAACCCATTTTTATCTCCGGTGGCTTGTAATAGTCTGGTCTCTATCCTTCGACTTGTCTAACATGGGAAGTCATACCAGGAGGTTACGCTCCGCTAGCATAACTCTCAGGGTCACTAAGACATTGCACCGCAAAGCACAACCCACCTCACTAAAAAAAAAGACTGGACTTTGCAGTGGACATATGTAGCTTTAATGTAACTGTCAGACAGAGAATCAGCGTAACTCAGAGTGTGACAAGGCTGCACTTTTTGAAGTATGAGTACAATCCACCTCACGAGAGTCTAAAATTTCTGTCTATCCATTTTCACTCAGAAGCTATGAGTTGGTGCCAAGCGCTAGAAAATAACATTTACCAAAGACAACATGCAATGGGGTCGAACCCAGGACTTCGCAACTGCAAATAGAACATTTTAACCATTCGACAACACAGCACCTACACACACGCGCGCGCATGCAGGCATGTGTATTGTCACATCTAGCTTTTTATCTCGCTGTAGTGGGCTCACCTGTCAGAATCTATGATGAGAAAATATTAAATTGAATTAACTAGTTGAATGCGCTTTGCCTCGTAGTTTTAATGTTGGCTCGTGATCATAAAACCTGGGCTTCAATAACTGAATCGAACAGAGTGTTGTGTCTTGAGCAAAGTCCTATGTCTCACGTCACCGAAATCTACTCGGCTGTAAATGTGCACCATCCAATTGTCAGTGCATCTCTACCCCCTCTCTCGTTCTTTTTCCCCCTCTAGCTCTCACATCCTCGATGCCCCACTGGGTCAAAGGTGAAGGCATCTAAAAGATGTTCCGTACTTAACAGTAACTGTATAGACGCCTAAGACAATTTAATATGTTACATATTGCCAAATTATACCGGCGTACGAGTGGCTGCAGGCTGTAATGTGTAATTTAAGAAAACATTTCACCTTGGGAAATGACTGCAGTCAGATGAATCGAACGCAGTATATTACAGGTATACAGGTAATTATTGTATTGGACACATAACAATAAAAATGTAACGTCTAGTCTTGCCCCTAGCTACCTCCTTACCACTAGTATTTAAACAAAGAGCAATACCATTTCGAATTCGATACAATTAACCATCCCGATCATTTTTCTTCGGTGTCAGGTATCACACACCCTTCTATGTAAAACGCGCGCGCACACACACATGTATATACTTACATATGCTTACGTATATATATATATATATATATATATATATATATATATATATATATACATATACACACACTATCTTATTAAAGCTGCAAAAACATCACAAAATACCACAAAAAAACTTCTACTCAGAGTTTCACGTTCCCGTTCGTCGGACAGTTGTGATTAAGAATGGGACATGAATTAAGGTTACATATATGTAAATTGCTGTATTTTGTACAATTTACATTGACAGACACACATTTGAGTTTGGTTTCATTTCATCGGTCGTTTCAACTAACGGTTTTTTAAAAAAGAAACAATGATATAAAATCGAATATCCTGGTCGAGCATGTCTATAAGCAAAAATATTCTACTAGTGATCATCCAATCTTTTCCGACGTGCAGTGAAAGAACCAAGAACGTCTTTACCCAAGGAGTTCTCTTTTTAAAGACGATGAGATGTGATTTCAGGGAATCTGATAGCTAATTCTAGTTGATCAAGCGATCACGTAAAGACGCTCTCGTTTTCTCGTCAGAGATTACCTCGTTGGTTGGTTAGTTGGCTGGCTGGTTGGCTGGTAAACTTTTGTTGTCTCTAGTATCATTAAAGCAAAGTCTCTTCCTCCCCACCTCTCTCACTCTCTCTCTCTCTCTCTCTCTCACATATATACATATATATATACACGCATACATACATATATATATATGTGTGTGTGTGTATATCTATGTGTATATCTATATCTATATCTATATCTATATATATATATATAAACACACACACACACACATAAGTATCTACACACACACACACACACACACACACACACACACATGTACACACAAATAAATTTGTGAATTCAAGTAGGGGAGGAAGGGAAAATATACATTTTGAGAAAAGCGAAAAAACAAAAAAGAAATGCTGTGTTTTTAGCATTGTTCATTTTTATATTTGCTCTGCAGCGGGTTGTAAATACACCCCACAATTTTTCGATCTTTGCATCCTAAATACAGTGAACCAGTGATTGATTTACTGGTAAGCAACAATCCATTTCGTTCACCATTTGCTGTTAAAACAACAACAACAACCACTTGAATGACAATGACAACAACATCAACAAAAACAGCAACAACAAACAAGAACGATGACAACAAGAACAACAACTAAAATAACAACAAAATCAATGATGACGGCAACGACATGAACAGCAAGAACAGCAACAGAAAAAAGTACAGCAACAGAAAAAAGTACAGCAACAGAAAAAAGTACAGCAACAGAAAAAAGTACAGCAACAGAAAGATGTACAGCAACAGAAAAAAGTACAGCAACAGAAAAAAGTACAGCAACAGAAAAAAGTACAGCAACAGAAAAAAGTACAGCAACAGAAAAATGTACAGCAACAGAAAAAAGTACAGCAACAGAAAAAAGTACAGCAACAGAAAAAAGTACAGCAACAGAAAAAAGTACAGCAACAGAAAAAAGTACAGCAACAGAAAAATGTACAGCAACAGAAACAAGTACAGCAACAGAAACAAGTACAGCAACAGAAAAAAGTACAGCAACAGAAAAATGTACAGCAACAGAAAAAAGTACAGCAACAGAAAAAAGTACAGCAACAGAAAAATGTACAGCAACAGAAAGATGTACAACAACAGAAAAAAGTACAGCAACAGAAAAAAGTACAGCAACAGAAAAAAGTACAACAACAGAAAAAAGTACAGCAACAGAAAAAAGTACAGCAACAGAAAAAAGTACAGCAACAGAAAAAAGTACAGCAACAGAAAAAGTACAGCAACAGAAAAAAGTACAGCAACAGAAAAAAGTACAACAACAGAAAAAAGTACAACAACAGAAAAAGTACAGCAGAAAAAAGTACAGCAACAGAAAAAAGTACAGCAACAGAAAAAGTACAGCAACAGAAAAAAGTACAGCAACGGAAAAAAGTACAACAACAGAAAAAAGTACAACAACAGAAAAAGTACAGCAGAAAAAAGTACAGCAACAGAAAAAAGTACAACAACAGAAAAAAGTACAGCAACAGAAAAAAGTACAGCAACAGAAAAAAGTACAGCAACAGAAAAAAGTACAACAACAGAAAAAAGTACAGCAACAGAAAGATGTACAGCAACAGAAAAAAGTACAGCAACAGAAAAAAGTACAGCAACAGAAAAAAGTACAGCAACAGAAAAAAGTACAGCAACAGAAAGATGTACAGCAACAGAAAAAAGTACAGCAACAGAAAAAGTACAGCAACAGAAAAAAAGTACAGCAACAGAAAAATGTACAGCAACAGAAAAAAGTACAGCAACAGAAAAAAGTACAGCAACAGAAAAAAGTACAACAGAAAAAAGTACAGCAACAGAAAAAGTACAGCAACAGAAAAAAGTACAGCAACAGAAAAAGTACAGCAACAGAAAAAAGTACAGCAACAGAAAAAAGTACAGCAACAGAAAAAAGTACAGCAACAGAAAAAAGTACAGCAACAGAAAAAGTACAGCAGAAAAAAGTACAGCAACAGAAAAAGTACAGCAACAGAAAAAAGTACAACAACAGAAAAAAGTACAGCAACAGAAAAAAGTACAGCAACAGAAAAAAAGTACAACAACAGAAAAAAGTACAGCAACAGAAAGATGTACAGCAACAGAAAAAAGTACAGCAACAGAAAAAAGTACAGCAACAGAAAAAAGTACAGCAACAGAAAGATGTACAGCAACAGAAAAAAGTACAGCAACAGAAAAAAGTACAACAGAAAAAAGTACAGCAACAGAAAAAGTACAACAACAGAAAAAAGTACAGCAACAGAAAAAAGTACAGCAACAGAAAAAAGTACAGCAACAGAAAAATGTACAGCAACAGAAAAAAGTACAGCAACAGAAACAAGTACAGCAACAGAAAAAAGTACAGCAGAAAAATGTACAGCAACAGAAAAAAGTACAGCAACAGAAAAAAGTACAGCAACAGAAAAAAGTACAGCAACAGAAAAATGTACAGCAACAGAAAAAAGTACAGCAACAGAAACAAGTACAGCAACAGAAAAAAGTACAGCAGAAAAATGTACAGCAACAGAAAAATGTACAGCAACAGAAAAAAGTACAGCAACAGAAAAAAGTACAGCAACAGAAAAATGTACAGCAACAGAAAAAAGTACAGCAACAGAAAAAAGTACAGCAACAGAAAAAAGTACAGCAACAGAAAAAAGTACAGCAACAGAAAAATGTACAGCAACAGAAAAATGTACAGCAACAGAAAGATGTACAGCAACAGAAAAAAGTACAGCAACAGAAAAAAGTACAGCAACAGAAAAAAGTACAGCAACAGCAGCAACAACAATAATAAAAACAACAACAATATGAAATAAGGGTTTAAAATTTTGGTATAAGACCAGCAGCTTTTAAGGGGAGAGGGAAGTCGATTACAACGATCCTAATACTTCAATGGTATTTATTTTATCGATCTCGAAAGGATGAAAGGCAAAGTCGACCTCCGCAGAATTTGAACTCAGAACATGAAGACGGACGAAATGCCGCTATGCATTTTGTCCGGCTTGCTAAGAAATTTGCCAGCTCGCCACCTTTATGCAATATGGAATAATAAAACCTCGTACTTACTCAAAAGAAAACCGAAATGGTGAAAAATAATGTTACTTACCATTTCCATTCTCCGCCGCGTTTCTTCTTCAATGTAAAGATGGTCTCCAGAACAATCAGCAGAATCGAACCACCCATACACCAGTAGAGCAGATTTTTCTTGACGACTGTTAAACGCCAAATGCATATTAATCCGTGTGTGGTAAACAGACTGCGAGATACAACGGCTTTTATCACAGCCACTATAGTCCCGAATTTCTCACAACATCTATTGGAAGTCATGCCAGCATATTTCTGTAAGAGCAGAAGCATGGAGAGATGAAGGGTCGAATATGTATGCCTGAATGTCTGAATGGATGGATGGATGGATTAATGGAGGGATGGATTAGTAGATGGTCGAGTGTTCGATTCTCTTTCAAAATTATCTGAAGTCTCCCTATAAAGAAGGAAATGGTTTCTAACAGATACAAAGCTCCGCCGTCGGATTATGTATGTATGTATGTATGTATGCATGGACGGATGGATGGATGGATAGTTGGTTGAATAGCTGGCTTGATAAATGGGTGAATGGACGGATGGTTGGATAGATGACTTAGTGGATGGATAAATGGTTGTGTAGATGTAGACAGATAAAGACTTGGATAATTCGATGGAGATCTAAGATCGACAACTGCCGAAATCCAGACTTTGATATACTTCCTATTGAAATAGTTGTTAGTAAGGTAATTTACTATTCCGAGTCCAAAAATTCTGCTGGCATCAACTATGTTCCTTTACGGATGTAATATCCATACAACGAATTCTTTTGTTGTACAGATTGTAGTTGGAACAGAATTTTAGCATAGAGTACAAAACCTAACACACCGTTTGACTCGATAAAATCAAATTCAATTTTTGTGAATATCATATATTATGAGATGTATAATACTTTTGATAAGTTTCAGCTGCGACTGCACACAGCTATTGGCTATTTTTCTTAATAAGAATAATTTGAATATCTTCTTTCCACCATAAAAACAATGCCACACTTTACTTCCTCAATCGGAAATTTTCGTTAATTTTACCATTCTGCTCCCTCGCTATAGCCTTCTCTCTGTATCTATCTATCTATCTATCTATCTATCTGTAGATATAGCTATAGATATAGATAGATAGATAGATAGATAGATAGATAGATAGATAGATACATGCATATATACATATATACATTCATACATACATACAAACATTCATACATACATACATACATACATACATACATACATACATATACCAACTTACCTACGTGTCTATCTATCTATCTATCTATCTATTTCTTTCCGTATCATCTTTCTTTTGAGTTCTAATCATCGATTCCTTGTTTTATTTGCTAATAGTCTTATAGAATATTAGCAAATTTCTCAAAGTCTCGAATGCTTGGGACCTGTACAATAACGAGAGTAGGATTTTAATCGAACGAGTAACACGCATTGTAGAGATTGAAAAGGTTAAGCGAGGCCAATAATTATGTTGATTTGTTGTATGTAGTTGGCTTTAATTTACTTCCGGTATTAATGCGCACGCACGCACACACACACGCATGTATGCGTGTACAATACACACATATATGGAGGGATGTTATACATACATAGATTTTCTTTTAATGAAGAATTATTGCAAAATAATCCCAGTTCACATTCTATTGAAAGAATCGTGCCATTTCTCTAAATCTCTTGCAGCGCAATATTTGTGTTTTCTACAACAAATCTCTTAATGATCGTTTCCAATCATGCTCTAATCGAAATCAATATCTTCGCCACCACTATTTTTTCACACGCTCATTTACACACACACACACACACACACACACACACACACACACACATTTAGAGACACATACTTGCATACATACAAACATAGATACGTACGTACACAGACATATACATCCACACGCATATACATATTCACATACATACAGACATAGATACGTACATATATTTACATGCACACATATATACTGACACTTTTACACTGACGTTTATGTATGTGTGCGTGCGCACGCGTATAGATATATACATACATTCATATATATATTAATATATATATATATATATATACACATACATACATACATACATACATACATACACACATATATATATTTTTTCCTCTAGTTTCAGCTCAGAGCTGCGGCCATGCTGATGCACCGCCGTTGTATATATATATATATATATATATATATATAACAATAAAAACTATATAATAATACACCAATCCCTCGACTATCGCGGGTGTTATGTTCCAAAACCCACCTTCGCGGTATATTTATTTTTCATTATTTTCATAATTTGTATATATCTATTTTATTATAAATGCGAAACAACACCACAGAGGAATCGACGTAAGCTTAAATAATATACCGCGATAGCTGAACCGTGATATAGCGAGGGTTTACTCTATATCATAATAATATATATACTCCAAATTAAAGTGGCATTTTTTATCTAAGCCATACAGGCATTCCTCACATTATATCACTTCCACTTAATCGTTTTTTAATGAAATTAATGGATAAATAAACTTCAACCTCAGTCAGTTTATCTGACTTTACGTTGGTCTCAGCGAATATATTTTAAGACATATTAATAAATAAAAAAAAAAGAACTAAAAACACTTCAAATCAATACTCAAGTGGAAAATCTATTAAAATACATGTGTAAATATCTACAAACCATTTAATAACAAACATAATCTAACGAAGTTTTTTAAATGCTTCTTCGTGTTACGCTGCTTTTTGAGTCAATTCGGTTTGTTTTCCAGCCGGCATACGTTGACGTCTGTCTTTATACATATAGAAGTACATATATGCATACATACATTCTTACATACATACATACATACATACATACAAGGACACTCTATATTGAAATCCGTCGGAAGGATAATAACGAAGACAAAATATTTTTTTAAAACCCCACAATATCGTAGAAGCCATAGCCACTCATAATAAAAAGGAATACTGGTGGAATGTACCAGTGAAGACCTAAATAAAACGTAAGTACAACAGACCTGACATGATGATTAGGGATAGAGAAGAGAAACTGTACGCAGTTGTGGAAATTAGCTGCCCAGCGGATGCTAGCATAAAGCTGAAGATCAGTGAAAAAGAGAACACCTATGCCGAACTATTGAGAAATCTGCAGTTACTCTGTCCAGATTACAAGTTCATGTATATACCTGTAATTATTGGGCCCTGGGATATATAACACACTGCTTAAATACCAATTTTGAGAAATTAGGCTTCTCAGAACCAGAAAGGAGAAAGCTAATTGGAAGACTAAAGATCCAATCCACCACTGGAACTGTAAAAATTTGTAAAACTTTCCAGATGTTTATCATTTAAATATATGTGAGCATGTCTAGATATGCAACTATATGCTTGAGAATACATACAGATGACCAGTCAAAATGAATTCCAAATTAATAAGACAAAAAGAAAACGTATATACATACATACATACATACATACATACACACACACACACACATACATACATACATACATGCATGCATGCATACATACATACATACATACATAATGACCTTGAAGCCTACAGCTTCTCTACTCACTTTCTAAATTTACATTTGTCTTCATAAATATTGGTATACTTGGTTATGTTATTAATTTACGTTCATATTGGTAGATAGATAGATAGATAGATAGATAGATAGATAGATAGATAGATAGATAGATAGATAGATAGATAGATAGGCACGCACATACACACATTCACACATTCAAATAAGTTTGATAGAGCTCAAAACAAGAGCACATACTTTCCTTCTGAGAAAATTACGCAAGAATCTCAAGGGCCGAGGTTTTCGCACCACCTTGATAAATGCCATGCTGAAAACTCTGTCCTCGAGTTACTTTTGTAACTTTCTGATGATCAAAAATAATTCATATATATATATATATATATATATATATATATACATACACACACACACACATATATGTATGTATATATAGCTGAGGTGTGTTCTGTCACATATATGTGTGTGTGTATATATATTTAATATAATATAATACAACATAAAATTAAATATATATATACAATTGTGTGGGGAAAATTAAGAATACAAGAACAGTTACCTTTGAAGTTATGTCCAAAAAGTAATAGGCTCCAACGTTTTGTCCTTAAGTTTTATTTTGTCTTTCTTTCTTATATATATGTATATATATATATATATATATATATATATATATATATATATATATATATATATATATATATATATATATATATATGAAGTATTGGACAGCCAAGTCGCGTTAGTCAGTATTTTCCATAGAATCGTAATAGTTTAGGTCTAATGCCGTTGTTATCGATATTACAATTGTTGTTGTTGTTGTTATTATTATAAATGTTATTACTATTATTATGATCATTGTTATCTGTGTTCTTCGTGTGCTTCAGTGATGTCATCTCCGGCTAAAGAAGCATGTTAAAGAAATAAGAAAATATTGTTAACGTTTTTGAAGTCATTCATTTACATCATATTAAAGTCATCCTAGAACTTCGTACTTTCAAAAGTTAATTGTATATGTATTAAAAGAAAAAAGAAAAAAAAAACCCTTCCAGTTCACAAATCCCAAACATTTGGCTACTGACTTCTATGCTTAAACAAAAGAATTTCGGGAAACTACAGAAAGATACACATATATGCCTAAAAAAAATCTGCTGATAGGAACAAATACTCGTTTTTGAGACAAGTTTTACAAAAGTGCAATATGTATATCGTAATTCTATTGAGTTAAAAAGCCTAGAAGATTTATTAATTTTAATAAGTATAGAAAAATACGTGTTTACATTTTTATTTAATGTACAGTGAGGCTTTGTAATTTGTGTATTTTAAATGAGAAAAATGACGACAATCATTTCTACTTAAAATCTTTAACATTCCCATATGTAAAGTCTTCAACTTATTCTGGCAAAGCACATTAAATGTCCACTTTAGTGGTCAACGTTATATATATATATATATATATATATATGATAATAATATTAGGGATAAAAATCCAAATTTACAGGTATAAACTCAGATATTCAATTTGTATTATATTATACTTATTTATTGTGCTTTTACCGATTAATTTTTCTATATGTGACTGTGGATTTTTAGCGATGAATTCATAAACCTTGATTCTTTTCTCTAAAACTATATATATATATATATATATACACACCAAAAGGCAGAAGTACAATCGTTACTCAAATACTTGTGCCGTTTGGTTTTAAATTGCGACTACCCATTTTAATAATACATAATATATACATACATACATACATACATACATACATACATACCTTGAAACTCTATTCTCTCCACCATCACCGTGAGCAGCGATACATCATTTGCACAATGTGGAGAATATACCACCAGCATTGCCAAAACGACCTCAACATTAGTTTCAGAATTCATCGAAGGGTAGGACCACGGGCCTTACGTCCTTTAACCAATTCAGGATCACAGCACATAAATATACTGCAACACAATTTCTTTTCCTAAACAGGCCCTGACCTATTTAACATTGTTCCCAAAAAATCAAAGAGATAAAAGATCCCATCACCTTTAAACGGAATCTGGACAAAATTCTTCAATGGATACTAGTTAAGCCACCTATATCTGGAAACAACTTACTCAACAAGAACTGCCTACTTGAATGGGCCATATGATACCACGAAACATGACTTATAAAGGAGTTAGCAATCCTATCAGGTGGTGTTATCAAGGTAGACATAGCTTGGGCCAATCTTTGGTCGAAATATATCGAAGCTATCTGAATTTATATATATATATATATATATATATATATATATATATATATATATATATATATATATATGTGTGTGTGTGTGTGTGTGTGTGTGTGTGTGTGTGTGCACAACCCAGCCCCCACATAGGAACGGCGTCTACCTTTCGAAATCTAATTACTTAACCGAGTCAGATGGGTACCTGTTGGTTTTAATTGGTTTTAATACAAAGTAGTTATTGCTAAGAATGTCACAGAAGAATCCAAAGACCCCGTTCTCAACAATAGTAAAAATAAATTACAACATTAATAATGACAACAACAAAAACAACAACAACAACAACAAAAAATAATAATAATAACCACCGAGATGAAACAATATCAGTTTGTCTGAATAGCATTACAGTTTCTTTACATTTCTTGTCAAATATGTACAAACAATATAAGACTATGTTAGCATACATACATACATACATACATACATAAATGCATACACATGCATATATATATATATATATATATATATATATACGTACATATATATATACATAAACATATACATACATACACACACACATATTATATATATATATATATATATATATATATATATATATATATATATATATATATATATATATATATATATAAATATTAAGTGACTGACTTCGACAAAAAGATAGACGATTAATGAAGAAATTATTAAGTTAATGGAATTGAAGACATCTAATTTGGATTACAAAAAAGAACAAACGGGTGGGTGTGGGAGCGGAAATTGTGGGAATTGGTTGTCTAGCTTTTGTTGTTTAACCCTAGGTTACTCTAGATGGAGCAGACGTATGACCAATGACGTTCAAGACATGGCAACACTGGTTTTAAATGATATTTAAATATAAGTTAGACTAGATAATCCAATACGATTTACCTTTTAACACCTCGAGTAATCGCGTAGAGTCTTCATGAAATATGGGGAGAAAATATGTGCTCTATATGTATGTATGTATGTATATATGTATGTATGTATGTATGTATGTATGTATGTATGTATGTATGTATGTATATAGATAGATAGATAGATAAATAGATAGATCGATAGATAGATAGATAGATAGATAGATAGATAGATAGATAGATAGATAGATAGATATATTTATTTGTGTAAAAGAGTATTTGTGGGTGTATAAAATCTTACTTTGTTTTTCAAATAATTAATTCCAAAATTAATAACATTGTCCAATAATCAAAAATACATATTAAAAATTTTTTTTTTTTTTTTTGGTTTTGGCTTTCGTTTTTGTTTCCCCCTCTTAAAGATATTTCATTCAACTTGTACTGAAAGTAAACTCAGTGGAATTTTGTCTCGTAATCTTCTAATGATGGAACGAATTGGATTCTCATTTCTTGGTTATATTTTCTTTTTGCTTATCTGAATTGCTTTATATCCTTAAAAAATGTAAGTGCTTCTCCGTTTCGAAAGCTAATTAACTAATCGTAAATAAATCACGAAAGTAAATAATTTACTTTCAGCTATCCATGTATAAAAGTTTATAGCAGAACTTTTCAGTTGAATCAATTTTCAGTTGAATTATTCAGAGATTATTATTATTTTTTTGTTGTTGAAAAATTGCTACAATAAATAATTAAATAAAATAAATTCCACTGACGTATTTTCATTCAAACAGTTATTTTTAATCCTGATTTTTGTTTGTGAATTTATTTTGAAAATCAACAGC
>NC_142936.1:80510585-80535585 GCF_046866305.1 Octopus bimaculoides | reverse complement strand
ACAGAGTGTGACAAGGCTGACACTTTCATATACAGGTACAACAGAAACAGGAAGAAAGAGTGAAAGTTGTGGTGAAAGAGTACAGCAGGGTTCACCCACCCGCTGCCGGTGGTTTGTTGAGCTTTAGGTGTTTTCGCTCAATAAACACTCACAACTCCCGGTCTGGGAATCGAAACCGTGATCCTACGACCGCGAGTTCGCTGCCCTAACCACTGGGCCATTGCGCCTCCACGCTATTTGTATAATACTGTTACTATTCCAGTATTGTTTAGTAATGGATGAAGGGTGGCTGAACAGTTAAGAAGTTTGTTTTGCAATCACTGTGTTCCCGGTTCGATACAAGACAAGTAAAGTAGTATCGAAGATGAAATATCAATTTTCGAAAAACTATTTAGTTTTTATAGCAGTAAACTACATGCTGTAGCATGGGTTAACAAAAATTAAACTCAAAACAAGATATTAATTCAGTGCATAAAATATATAAATGTAAATTGAAAAGTTAAAAAGGGAGAACATTGAACAATGAAGTCAATCATAATTGTGAACATAAAATTCATTGATATTTGGTTTCTGCCTCTCATTTATTATTTTAACAAAATATGGAATCTTCTTAGTGACTAATATCCACAGATCTACACATGAATTCTGGCAATTCCAAGATTTTGTTATGATTGACAAAAGAGCACTGATTTCAGAGACACACAAGTATGTTATCATTGCAAATGGAATGAAAATACATTTCTTAGTCATAATCTCTGAAGGGTTAAATTAATATATGCAGAATAATATAGTCCTTCGTGAGCTTAATGGCACCTAGTTATTTTTATGAACGATTTTTATTAGAAATATGCTTTCCTTCTCTGTCGCCGCTCCTAATCAAATACACTCTTATAGCAAAGTTGGGAATTTATGTTCTACACAGTTCCCACTCGATAAAATAACACACAACATGTACTTTTACATAATCAATACCCGATACTATGAGGCCAATAGCTCACATTTTATTCAGTTGCCACCCATTAATAAAACACAACCCATACAGCTAATGTCAGGACACAAAAACGTACAACAGCAATTACACAAGATAAACAAAATACGAACACCAATCGACGAAATAGAACACTCATATTGTTCATAAGCTGTACAACAGAGGAAAGACTAAAATAACACCAGAAACAACGAAACAAAATACGATGTATGATTGAACAGAAACGAAGTTAGGCATTCCCAATAGTGAGCGCTACACACAAAACTGTTGAAAATATTATGCTAATAGTAGTAGTAGTAGTAGTAATAATAATAATAATAATAATAATAATGATGATGATGATGATGATGATGATGATGATGATGGTGATGATGATTGACCTTGCATATCCTGGTGACAACAGTGGAGGTACATGGCCTAGTAGTTAGAGCAGCAGATTGGCGGTCGAGGGATCGCGGGTTCGTATCTCAGACCGGGCGATGTGTGTGTGTTTATGAGCGAAACACCTAAGCTCCACGCGGCTTCAGCAGAAGGTAAAGGTGAACTTCTGCTGACTCTTTCGCCACAAGTTTCTCTCACTCTTTCCTCCTGCATCTAGCAGCTCACCTGCGACGGACCGGCGTCCTGTCCAGGTGGGGGAACCTATTACGCCAATGAAACCGGGAAACCGGTCCTTATGAGTCAGGTATGGCTCGAGAAGGAACAAACAACATCCTGGTGACAACAGGATTAAAGAGAAAGAAGAAAAAGTAAACAACTATGATGAATTGAAATGAGAAATATGTAGGCTGTGGGCAATGAACAAAGTGGGTGAGCTACCAATAGTGATTGGTGGTGCGCTTGGAAGCATCAGTATCCAATTACCAGCATGGCTTTTGTAGGTACTCTACGTAAAACATAATATGGCCGCAGTCCAATGACTGAGACGATGCAAAAAACGAAAAATAGAATAAAAAAACAAAAACGCATACGCACAAAAACACTACAACGATAAAAAAAAAGTTACTAAACAAGGAAAATCATAAACTACGAGTTCCAGAAATATTATTATTTGTTTTTTGTTTATTTAAGTGTTTTTGCTCCCACCCCACGTTTCACGGTTTTGCTTGTTTAAATTGGCGTTTACAAACCCTAAACCGTAATTAGATTAGATTCCCTTTTCATTGGCTAACAAATACCGAAAAGTAATGGAGATTAAATGGATATTGATTGGAAGCTTCTAGAACAAACAGAGAAGAATTCCGTCTCAGTCCAGTTCAAATAGATCTGAACGGTTCGTGCCAGAAATGAAATATCTTCTGTCTCCATTATTCGCAGATTGCATACACAAAGTCATGAACAGATGTTTTTATTTTTCATATTATTTATAAGCTGTTGCTGTTGCTGTTGTCGTTGTTGTCGGCGTCGATTTTGTTGTTGTCATCATTAGCATCATCACCAACACCAACACTCCACCACCACCACCACCACCACCACCACCACCACCATCATCATCATCATAGATGTCGTTGTTGTAATCATTGTTTTTATTACTATCATCATCGTCATCATCCACTTCATTATTATTATTATTATTATTATTATTATTATTATTATTATTATTATTATTAAGGCGGCGAGCTGGCTGAAACGTTAGCATGAAATAAGTACCAGTTACGCACTGGGATCGATGTAATCGACTTAATCCCTTTGTCTGTCCTTGTTTGTCCCCTCTATGTTTAGCCCCTGTGGGCAATAAAGAAATAAGAAACGTTAGCACGCCGGGCGTAACGCTTAGCGGTATTTCGTCTGTCTTTACGTTCTGAGTTCAAATTCAGCCGAGGTCAGCTTTGTCTTTCATCCTTTCGGGGTCGATAAATCGATAAATTAAGTACCAGTAAAACACCAGTCGATGTAATTGACTAGTCCCCACCCCAAGATTTCAGACCTTCTACATTTATTATTATCATTATTATTATTATCTTTGTTCTTTGCTCACGAAAGCTAGATTAATCATTTGCGAAGTAAACTTACAAAATCAGCCGATGTGGGTGTCCGAAAAACACCAGACAACAACAACAACGATAACAAAATACGAAATAAAGAAGAAAATCTTATCCAAATTGATCGATTAGTTGGTTTGAGAACCCCCTGGCGAAGATTACAGGCTAATCGTAACACTTTTATACTTGTTTTTTTTTTTGTGGGGTGGGATTTGTTGATGATTTATTTAGGTGCAGGAATGGCTATGTGGTAAGTAACTTGCTTACCAACCACATGGTTCCGGGTTCAGTCTCACTGCGTTTCGGGCCGACCACAGCCTTGTGAGTGGATTTGGTAGAAGGAAACTGAAAGAAGCCCGTCGTATATATATGTATATATATATATATATATATATATATATGTGTGTGTGTGTGTGTGTGTGTGTGCATATGTTTGTGTGTCCGTATTTGTCCCCCCAACATCGCTTGACAACCAATGCTAGTGTGTTTATGTCCGCGTAACTTAGCGGTTGGGCAAAAGAGACCGATAGAATAAGTACTAGATTTACCAAAGAATAAGTCCTGGCTAGATTTGTTCGACTAAAGGCAGTGTTCCAGCATGGCCGCAGTGAAATGACAAACAAAAGAATAAAAGAACATATATATATTTGTACACGCACATACATACATACATACATACATACATACAAACATACATACATACATATATACATATATACATACATACATAGAGTAGGTGACTATCCCGTCGTTGCCGAGTAGTTTTCACAACAATGCTTTGGCGCACTTTCGAAATAACACACCGACATAAATTGGATTTTCTGTTTTGACGGGGATTTTTCAAATTTTTTTCACCACACTCTTGTAAAATGATGGAGGAAAGCTTTTTATGAAAAAAAAAAAGTTTAAAAATCTATGAATTTCCCACACCACCCCACTTCCTGACCGATTCTGCTCAGTTCTTTTGCACTACGCATTTAAAAACAATGGGAGACATCTTGCGTGGGAAACACTGCCATGTAGAATGTCCTTTTATTCAAATGTAACAGCATCAAATACAGGCGCTCCATCGGTTACGACGACAAGGGTTCCAGTTGGTCTGATTAACAGAACAGCCTGATCCTGAAATTAACTGCAGGTGGCTGAGCACTCCGCAGACATGCGTGCCCTTAACGTAGTTCTCAGGAAGATTCAGCGTGATAGAGATTGTGACAAGGCTGGCCCTTTGAAATACGAGCATATTTCATTTTTGCCAGCTGAGTGGACTGGAGCAACGTGAAATAAAGTGTCTTGCTCAAGGACACAACGCGTCGCCGGGAATCGAACTCACGACCTTATGATCGTGAGCCGAATTCCCTAACCACTAAGCTCCGCACCTCCGAGCACGCGCGCACACACACACACACACACACACACATACACACATACACACTTTCGCTCAAACATATACACGCACACAAACACATACACGAACATTTACACACACAGGCACACACGCACTCACACACGCACAAGCACACACACATGCACGCATACACACATACACACACACATACACATAGACACGCACACACACACACACACACACACACACACACAGACACACACACGCACACACACACACACACACACACACACACACATTTCCGTTCAGAGCAGGCAGTTAGGTCTGCGCTCAAGTATTTTTACAATTTCGAAATGGCAGACTATTTTTAAATGGAAGATATTTGAAGACAGAAATCAATAAATGAAAGAAATGAAATTAAAACAAATAAAATTCAAATATTTTTTTCTTTCGAATAGTCTCGCCGTCGCCGCCACCACCACCACTACCACCACCACTACCACCACCACTACCACTAGTAACATTAGAACCACCACCACCACCACCACCACCATGGCAGCAACCACTACCACCACCGCCACCATGACCGCCGTCACTGCAACCACCGTCACCACCGCCACCACCATCACCGCCACCGCCACCACCACCGCCACCACAAACACCATCACCACCACCACCATCACCACCGCCGCAGCCCCCACCAACACCACCACCGCTGCCGCCATCACCGACACCGCCACAACCGCTGCCGCCACCGCCACCACCGCTGCCGCCACCACCGCTGCCACCACCGCCGTCGCCATCGCTATCGCCTCCACCGCCACCGCCACCGCCACCACCACCACCGCCAACACCATATTTCTTTATCAATATTTATCTATGCTTTATTGCCCCTCTTTTCATCTTTTCACTTTAATATTGTTAATTATATAAAAACTGATTAATTAGGAAAAAAAAAATAAGGCACGGAAATGGAATTCTACAATTCTACAATTATGGAATTCTACTTGCGAATAACAGGAAAGACGGATCGGCGTAAAATGGTTATGTAGCTTGCATGTATGCGTGAGTGAATGTGTGTGTGTGTGTGTGCGAGAGAGAGAGAGAGTGTGTGTGTGTGAGCGAGTGTATGTGTGTGTGTGTTTATATTAATATATATATCCGTATGTTTCTATATTTGATATTTGCATGTCAATATATATGTATATATCTATTATATATATATATATATGTATATATATAAGAATACATTCATGTCTCTCTCTCTCTCTCTCTCTCTCTCTCTCTCTCTCCCTCTCACTCTCTCTCTGTATATATATATATATATATATATATATATATATATATATATATTCGCCATGATAGATCGCTAGCCACTACACATTCTCTCTTTATTTCTTTCTGTGTTCCTTTCTGTGGAAGAGCGTAGGCTCGACACGTTAAAGGCTTTTCACTTCCCGAGCGTTAAACTAATACATCTGTTTGTTGTCTACACCACCTGTCTTCGACTTTTTCTTTTTGTGAATTCTTCCTATATATATATATATATATATAAGGATTTCGTAATGAGATAAAGAACCAAGGCTGTGTATAATATAGAACATTTATAAATAGAAGGTCCTACAGCTGTTTCCAGGATATTTATTATATCCCTTCTTCGGAGACGGTGTGAGAGGATGGTTAAGCAATAGTTAGTTTACATAAGATAGGAAATAGAGAGTGAATGTAGGGACGTTGTATTTGTAAATCCATTGTTTAGGCAGAATGGTATAGATATAAGATTCCAATTCCTTTTGAGTAAAATCCAATAGTCTTTAAGATTGGTCAATGCATTTGCAAATCCATTATTAAGATTCCAATTCCCTATGCGTAAAATCCAGGTCTCAGAACCCTTGATTCAATAGCACTGTGTATAAACTCTGTATTTGGAATGACCAATTTCAAAGACTGTTGAAACGTCCTTGATTTGTAAACGTATATACGGTAACGTCCTTTATTATTATTGTATATATAACATAATGCAAACGTGTAGCTTTTTTTGTGCACTTTGTTTGCAGAAAATAAAGAAATAACAGTAATAACGTCAGTGAAAAATAAATATTAAGTAAATTGCCTTTAGATATTTATCACTTAGGAAATTTTGCTTTGAAAATATTTTTCATTTTTAACCTCGTATATAGTACACACTAGAAATTTTGACCTTTACATTTTGGTAAAAAAAGTGCGGATTATACTCGAGGATTTACGGTATATACCAAATTGAAATAAGTACAAGCGTTTGTATGTTTAACTATGTCTATTGAAGTTGGGGCTACAACATGGCCGTGATTCGTTGACTAAAAGCAATTAAAAAAAAGATGAATAGGATGGTGTCTACTGAATATGATGCCCAAATCGTCTCTAGCAACTTCTATGCCACAATTGGTATCAAGTTTTGGCACAAGGATAGTTATTTCGTCCGATTGAATTGACACTAGCGCTTAATTGGTACTTATTATATCGAACCCGGAAGTATGGAAGGAAAAGTCCACTTCTGGGTAATTTGAGTTCAGAACGTACAGACGGACAAAATGTCGCTAAGCATTTTGTCCAGCGTGCTAACGATTCTAGCATCTCACTTTTTCGTCTCTAACATAATTAACATAGCAACGACATGTTTTAACTATTTTTTCTCAGATCATAAATGTTTAAATCAGCACTGATTACAGGTATATCCTGAACCAACCGAATGACTATATTTTACATAATACTAAAACTATAAACATTTTTGTATTCAGGTGTGTAAACACCCCATGTGACTCACCATGATCGGAAAGGTCAGGTGACTAACAAAAGGTTAATTACATATTTAAATTAGTCTCCTTTGAAATAAAAATTTTCTTTTACCGATGTCTCTCGCATGTGAATCCAGCACTATGAGGTTGGTTAATTGGTTTCCATGGCGAATAAGTAACCGGGATCACAATTCTTCCCCTGAACAGGACGCTGACCCGTTGAAGAGTTCAAGGCCGGTAATTTTGATGGGAGGAAGGTAGTGGATTACTTTACTTTTACCAATTCCGAAGGAATGAAAATGCGAGATTAACCTCAGCGAGATTTTGTCCGGCGTGCTAACGATTCCGACAACTGGCCACCTTCATACCTCACAATGCATAGGGTTAAAAAGTAAAAAGGCAAGAAGTCATCAGCAGGACTCGAACCACGCATTTACTGTATTCCTTGATACAGGGGTTTTCTTCTTTCTTTCTTCTTTTAGTTCGAAGGAATTTAACCCCATGTATTGGGAGCTATTATCTATAATTGCGAGCTGGTAGAACGGTTAGTAACGCCTGGTGAAATGCTTGGCGTTATTTCGTCTATCCTTTCGTTCTGAGTTCAAAATCTGCGGATGTCGACATCACCTTTCATCCTTTTGGACTCGATAAAATAAGTACCAGTCAAATCGATATAACCGACTTCCCCTCCCCTCAGAAATGCTGGCTCTATGCCAAAATTTTAAACCATTACCTATAGCTGGATTTGCATTCGAAATACATCGCTAATAGAAGATTAATATACATATTTATCAATTTTTCTACATTTACATTCTGTATTCTGTTCATCGGTGAAGCGAAAAGGCGAATATATACTTTTCTAACATAAGCACAAGTCATCAGATTTGAAGCAAGAGTGTAGTCGATTATGTCTACCCCAGTATATAATTGGTATTTTATTTTATTGACCCCAGAAGGACAAAAAGCAAATATAGATTCGGAAAGCTTTGAAACATGGGTCGAAAAGAACCGTGACTTAATAATGCAACGTAATTTGATCGCCAATTTGCCGCATGATATAATTACAGTAATTATATTTTATTAATTACAATTTTTTAAATCGTTAAAGAAGTAAGAATTTTATCTAAATTTCGAATTATCTTGTTAATCAATTATCTACTTAACAGAGAACAATATTGTCTAAAGATAGCAATAACATTAAAAAAAAATCGGGATGAGACGCTATCTATAAAACTGAATAGGTAATACTTTAGGTGAGAATTCTTACTCAGAAATGAATCCAAATGAATTCAGACATTCACAGAACATTAACATGTCTCCCGTTTTGATTTGGCTTGGTGAAGACCCCAGTTAGCATATTCAAAGTTTATTGTGGGTACATGTTTATTACGCTTTTCACCTTGTAAGCAGCTTTCAGAAAACCGTTTCAGAAAACGTAAATGTTATTTATTGTCGACGTAGAGAAATGCTTTTGTTATTGGTTAGATATAAACTTTCAGGTAATCTTTAAAAATCTACACACACAGAGAAGCCATTATTATTGTACGTGTTACGTATGTGGAGTCTGCAACTAGTTTGAAAATGTCACACGTGAATAACTAAACAACCAACATATAATGGAGTACTTGTGTCAAGAATAATGATAGATGGATCTCATATATCAACACAATTGAACGACCTGTGTGTTGTTGAAATCAAATAAGTCACAATACTGTTTATAGTTCTTTACAAAATTCTGAAAAAGTCCTGCAAATATTTGGAGAGATTAAATGCGTATACATTTGAATAAACACGTGCAAGTATAACTTACAATGGCGCTCAGTTTTGTTTCTATGACTTTTAAGAAGGGATTTTTATCGTTCTTCATATTTGCACATATAAAGTTTCTGTGAATGACTTTAGCTATATATATATAACTTCTGTCTACGAAGATCATCACCTTCCTACATCTGCACCGGTAACTGAACATTTCAAATTTCTACAATGGCCTCCATGCACTTAATAGGGTGCATATATGTGTGTGCGTGTGTGTGTAAATCATATGTATAAACACATCGTACACATACACACACACATACTTATACGCACACACACACACATACTTATACACACACACACATACTTATGCACACACACACACACATGTATATGTATGTATGTACATCTATGTGCATGTGACTTGTCACTCGTTGCTGGTTTGTTTACGTCCACGTGACTTGCAGCTCGGCAAAAAGGACCGATAGAATAATTGCTAAGCTTAAAAATTAGGACTTGGGTTGTATTCTTTGACTAAACACTTCAAAGTGGTACTCCAGCATGGCCGCAACCCCAACCACTGAGACAAAACATTAAAAGATATGAATCGTAAGATTTTTCTCTCGTTCGGGAAACAAGACGCACACACCTGCATACATATGTAAGTGCATGTGTAGATAGATAGAAAGATAGATAGATAGACAGACAGGCAGACAGACAGACAGACATACAGATAGACAGACAGACATACAGATAGATAGACAGATAGATAGACAGACAGACAGGCAGACAGACAGACAGACAGACAGACAGACAGACAGATAGATAGACAGATAGACAGACAGACAGACAGACAGACAGACAGATAGACAGATAGATAGACAGACAGACAGACAGACAGACAGATAGATAGATAGATAGATAAACAGGCAAACAGACAGACAGACAGTCAGACAGACAGACAGACAGACAAATAGATAGATAGATAGATAGATAGATAGATAGATAGATAGAAAGATAGATAGATAGCGTCACACAGTTCTTGTCTGTTGTTGACAGTAGGATCCATATTTAGAAAACAAGAATATTCTGTTTAATCTTAAAATTTCGACTATCACCTTTTATGGCTTTGATGGGGATCATGACAACTTGGTTTCGATATTCCTGCAGCTTTTTTCTAACTAAAAAACAAAACAAAAAGAAACCGTTTGTGATTAATGTTCTTAATGCCAATGTGCAGTTTACGGACCGTGCCGCGTGCATGCGTCATATTGTTCATTATATATGTAAACATATGATCACATTATTGATAAGCTAATCAGCTAAAATGAACAACTTGTTGCCTTATGTAGGCAGATTCTCAGAGAGACATTTTCTCAGAGGGTCCTGATTGCTTCATCTGGTACTTCTACTCACTATGTTAATTAACAAAATAAAGGAATCTAGTACTCTTAGCTTAGATTTTCTTGAGCCCAGCCAGATTGGAGCAGTCTCGAGTGTAACCGGCCGAAACTGCAACGATGATCTGGAACTCGACTGAAGAAAGAAAGCTCCGAATGACCGTCCTTGTTTTTCCTGACCTTTTTTGTATCGTCTAACTGTCCGGATGCTTTGTTGTCGCCTGTTACGTTCTTGTTCCATTTTTTGTTTTGTTTTATGTATATATACACGAAGGGTCTCCACTCAGTATTCGTCAATCAAATTCCCACACAAGCATTGGTCGGTCTGGAGCTAGCGTACAAGACACTTGTCCAAGTCAAAGTAACGCTAAACAGGACCAAACCTAACCCAAAACGACATGATTGCAAAAAAGAGCTTCTGAACCAGACATCTATACCGACAAACATTAATTGGCCGCCTACACTTTTTTCTGCAAAATAGGGAGAGCTTATCCTGTTCAGGCTATATTATTATCATTGTTCTGTGTTTGAGAAATTAAAATCACTTCTGTAACTTTCTAAGACATCTCAACGCTTCTAAAAGCAAACTTCGCTTGTTTGTTTACATTCATCGCAATTTGAATTTAACGTATGATAGCGTCTCATAAAGCGAGATTTCTATACATCTTAAATTTGCAGAAAAGTTTGTGGTTAGTAGTTTAGCTCAATCGGTTTAGAGCACCGCGACGCGTAATCACGGAGGTGTGAGTACGTGTCTCATAGCTGGTCGCCTACAATTTTTTTCTGCAAAATAGGGGTAGCTTATCCTGTTCATCCTATATTATTAGCATTATCCTGCGTTTGAGAAATTAAAATCACTTCTTTAACTTTCTAAGACATCTCAACGCTTCTAAAAGCAGACTTCGTTTGTTTGTTTACGTTCATCGAAATTTGAATTAATTTTTATGTTTCTTTTCCCACAACTCAATTTTAATGAAGTGCTTCATTAAGAAGGAAAAAGAAGACACCGATGCATACACACAACGTATTAATGCATGCATGATTAATAATCCAAAATAACTACTTGCACCTGAAAAATGTCCAGCAAGGACATTCTATTCTCATTCGTAATTCTAGATACGCACATTGTGTACTACTAAGTATCCTATATTCTTCCACCCCGCTTTGTTGTAATTAATATGTATTACAAGCTAGATTTTACAGATACCAGAACATAGTTCTCTTGTCCTAAGATTTTATAATCGCCCAATTAAAGATTGTTACGTGAAACCGCTCGCTTTTGAAAAATCTGGTTATCTATTTATTTTATCTATTTTATATCGTGTTGTACTTGGTGAACAATAGCGTCGCTGTTTATAGGTTTCCAACGGGGTAATCATTAATTTACTACTTTTCTGAATATGTGAATGACGATGGGAAAATTCAATGCAAAAGACTTGTTCTCGCAAAGGAATTCGTTCAAGAAACACCTGTTTTCGCCAATGTCTACATTCTTCGCCGATGTACAACACTAAAAAGCACACACACACACACACACAAATATACATATACCCCTACCTATCTATTTATATGCATGAGTACATAAATGTATAAATACATATATACAAGCACTGAGGACGTAGTATTGAAGTAGTGGTGGTGGTGGATCTTCGTCGTTTGTCAACGTAGAAACAGTTGTTCGATCAGCCGAATTACCTCCTACTAAATTAACATGTAAGTGGCCGAGCATTCCAAGGGTAAGCGTACCTTAAACGTAATCCTCAGAGTTATGGTAGAAGATACTTGCTGCCCAAGCTGCTACGCAATGGAACACAACGTGGAAACGCTTGGCTAGGAAGCGAACTGCTTAGCTGTTTAATCAATACCCTGCTTTTGATTATATCGCAACTCTTTTGACCCTATATCCTATTTATGGCCATGATAATTAGTATAAATTAAACAAAAACAAACCAAGAAAAATAACCCAGACTGAGCTGAGACATGCATTTCAACAAGATAGACATATATAAATATATATATTTGAACAAGATAGATATATACAGATATATATATATATATATATATATATATATATATATATATATATATATATATATATATATATATATATATATATATATATATATATATATATATATATATATATATATATATATATATATATATATATATATATATATATATATATATATATATATATATATATATATATATATATATATATATATATATATATATATATATATATATATATATATATATATATATATATATATATATATATATATATATATATATATATATATATATATATATATATATATATATATATATATATATATATATATATATATATATATATATATATATATATATATATATATATATATATATATATATATATATATATATATATATATATATATATATATAGGCGCAGGAGTGGCTGTGTGGTAAGTAGCTTGCTTACCAACCACATGCTTCCGGGTTCAGTCTCACTGCGTGGCACCTTGGGCAAGTGTCTTCTATAGCCTCGGGCCGACCAAAGCCTTGTGAATGGATTTGGTAGACGGAAACTGAAAGAAGCCCGTCGTATATATATATATATATATATATATATATATATATATATATATATACATACATATATATATATATATGTGTGTGTGTGTGTGTGTGTGTGTGTGTTTGTGTATCTGTGTTTGTTCCCCCCACTATCGCTTGACAACCGATGCTGGTGTGTTTACGTCCCCGTAACTTAGCGGTTCGGCAAAAAGTGACCGATAGAATAAGTACTAGGCTTACAAAGAATAAGCCCTGGAGTCGATTTGCTCGACTAAAGGCGGTGCTCCAGCATGGTCGCAGTCAAATGACTGAAACAAGTAAAAGAGAGTAAAGAGTATATCAAATACCGTAGAACAAAAATTTTTTATTTTCAAAAAATTATCTCCACTATCATCTTATCCTCAGGTGATAGCCCTGTCCTTTCTTTTATGGCATGTCAACTCTGGAGAGTGCTTCATTTTTGAGATTATCTCCCATTTTCAAGTAGAACTGTTTCTAATTGTCATTTGGTGATTAGGACATCCTCTAGAGACAGAGATAAATTTAAGAAAGCAAGAATTTATGTTGTTATGGTATTTGATACATCTGTATTTACCTATGTCATTCAAATACCTGACACTGACCAATCAGCGTTTCACATGAAATTGCCATACTTAATATAATTGGTTAGTCCACGTTGCTCCGTAAGGACCATAGGATCAGTTTCCCGTTTTCTCTGCTTTATATCTATATATATTTCTCTTAGGACAGGACGTCGGCCCGTCGCAAAATTACTCGTGTTTACTAACTGCGTGGACTGGAGCATAGAGAAATGAAGTGTTTTGCTCAAGAACATTCCCAGAATCGAAACGATCATGGATCAAATACCCAAGTACCAAGCCATGCGCCTCCACCGTTTAACATCAGAGCGACAGGATGACATAAAACCACATGGCAACAAACCGTTGACAAGGAAAGGAGACGAGGAAAAGAGTGGAGAAGCTGCACTGAGACCAGAACAGTGACGTAAAACAGAGCTATTTGGAGAGATCGTGTTGCGACCTTATGTGTCTCATGGCACGGAGAGAACTCACTAATTAAGTACCTCTAACTTGTTATAGAACACACTTCTTTTTCCCTTTCTCGAACACTCTCTCAGACGAAGGGTCAGGTTCAAAGCGTCTGCATTGTCTTCTCCTGCGGTCAAAAGAACTTCCCTAAATCAAAACGAACGATCAATTCTTGAGTTGTTACGAACTGTTTTTACACACAGGGTAGCAACAATTGCCCAATAAATGAGATTTCAGCTAAAAATACGATTCAAACAGGTTTTATCTCAGCACAGGGTGATATCATTTGTGTGTGTGTCGTGTTGGTGGTGCTGGGGGTGGGGTAATGTGGAGCCGAAATGGAAATATAAACTTGAATTAGTCTTCAACGGTTTAGTAGTAAAAAAGAATAAAATGATCGACGATACGCAACACTGAACTCCATAACAACTTTTCAGAATATATATATATATATATATGTATGTATGTATGTGTGTGCGTGTGTGTGTGTGTACTTATATATATATATATATATTTATATATATATGTACATATACATATATATATATATATATATATATATATATATATATATATATATATATATATATACATATATATATATATATATATATATATATAGATAGATACATACATACATACATACATATATATATATATATATATATATATATATATATATATATATATATATATATATATATATATATACATACATATATACATGTACATATATTTATATATATACACACGCACACATGGATATATATATATATATATGTGTGTGTGTGTGTGTGTGCGTGTGTTTCTTTGTGTGTGTGTTTGTGTGCCTGAATGGGTGTTTTCGTGTGTGTGTCTGTCTATCTGTGTTTGTCTGTGTGCGCGTATTATTTGATTAAATTTACGTAAACAGCACGTCACTTAGCCTTGTCTAACGTGGGATATATTTGAACGCTTTGTAAAAGTACGGATGTCGAGAATGCAGTAATTTTCAAAATCATGTTCAGTTACGATAACTAAAAGTACGCCACACAAAGAAGCAAAAAAAGAAAAAGAAAAAAAGAAAAAATTCACTAAATTTATCTTGAAACAAAAGGAACTAATGCTCACTGGTCTTCCTTAATCAGAGGCATAAATAGATTGTGTGCCGCCAGAGGCAGCCCTTGAGTTTGCCAATATCTCTCCGCCCTACTTCCATACATGCTTATAGAGTTGACCAAAAAATGCTGGGATCTTTTTTAAAACGGGGGCCACATTTTTCATTAACGAAACACTTTGAAACTTGGAACACTGGTAGAATGTGTCATATAAAACATCTTTTTCTCTTAGTCTTCTTAAAAAAAAAAAGAAATCCATAAGTTATTCCATGCTAAAGTTGTCGTATTTCTGTAATTTCAACCAATCACTGACGTCCATTCAGCCGATATACATTAAGTGCCGACTACATAAACAAACGATTCTGAAACAATTCTATCGGTGATAGGGTTAGGGTTAGGGTTAGGGTAAAACAACAAATTTAAAAAGAAAAAAGCAAATAAAACGAAGAAAAAAAAAAGAAAATGAAAAAAGCAAATTTAAAATGAAAAAAGCAAATAAAACGAAGCTATGGCTTAATCAGCCAAAGGAGTAAATATAAACAACTGAATACTTGTCAGTGATTGGTTGAAATTATCGAATTAAGACAATTTTTTACATGAAATAAATTCGAATACAAAAATATTTTTCTGTTCTATAACACAAAATAGATAAGTATACGAAGTTTGAAAGTCTTTCCGTACCAAAAACACTACGTAAAACATTAATGAAAAATGTGGCCCCCGTTTTAAAATAGATCCAAATGCTGATCCGGGACGGATCGCTCTATAGCCTTAACTGCACCATTTTGAATAAATGTTCGTTAACGATGTATCTTGAAGTGAAATCATCTGTAAATAATAGGATTCACTGCGTTTAAAGCCCCGTGGATGGAAACAACAAAGAAGTGAATTTCTGCTATGAATTTTCCATAACTCTAATTGTACCAAACCAACCAACCGCTTTCTGCCATCAAATTAAACACTTTAAACTTACCAAATGTGAAAGCAACGAGAAATACGCAAATTTACAACGCGCAGATATGGCTGTGTTGTTAAGAAACTAGCCATGCGTACATATATACATATACAAATGTACTTATATACAAATACATACATGCATGCATACATACATATATATTATTTAATAAACACAAATATAAAGTAAAGGCTATTTGCCAACATAATGTGGCTGTCCTGGAAGGGACGTTGTTACTGTTCATTAGCCCCAAGAAACATCGTTTCTAGCTGGCTATACGATAATATTTGTATCCTTATGTTTTCGAAGAGGGAGTTCAGCACTCCCCACCTAGCACAAAACAACATCTGTGGACTAGTTTCTGAGTTATTGCCCTTTATCTTGGAGCTAGACAACAGTAACATCGTCGCTTCCAGGACAGCCACATTATGTTGGCAAATAGCCTTTGCTTTAAAGAACTGTTACTGAATATCTCTCTCTGAGAGATTTAGAAATAACAAAATATAAAGATACACAAGTATGTATGCACATCTGTATGTATGTGTCAATGTGCATATGTACACACATACACGCACATATATGTATATATAATACATACATATATATATGCATGTATATATATATATATATATATATATATATATATATATATATATATATATATATATATATATATATACATATATATATATATATCCATATATACCTATATTTCAATGTATGTTATACTTATTTATGAGTGTGCATGAGTGTATGCGTGTGTTTAATACAAAAAATAGTCTATATAATACCGATATATAATTTTCTATTATCATAAGCCCAAACATATGCACAACTTAAGAGACTACGCTGATGAGGCCAACGGCCAAAAATCTTATGCTTATTTTGTTATGGATTAGATTTTGTATGGTTGTTCCATTTGTTTAATGAACTTCATAAGACCTGCAGCTCATTACAGAACTGAACAACCACGCCAATAGTGAGATCTAATTATATACGGCCATACATACACACACACATACACATACTTACATACATACATACATACATACATACATACATACATACATGCAAACATCTATATATATACATATATATATATATATAACATAAAAAACAGACAGTGTTGGAACTCTTTTAAGCAAAATAATATATTCCTCTATACACAATCATACAAAAAACCCCACCTTTTTTGTATTTATTTTTACTCGCATATATATATATATATATATATATACACACACACACACACACACATATATATATACATATACATTCATACACACACGGACACACGCACATACGTATATATATATATATATATATATATATATATATATATATATATATATATATATATATATATATGCATGTATGTATAAACGTATGTGTATATATATGTACATACACACACATATATATAAATATATACATATATATACATATATATATATATAGAGAGAGAGTGAGAGAGAGAGAGAACGAATTTCGAAGATTTTGCAGTCTTCTAATGAACAGTAGCTCCACCGATGTTCATTAGAGAACTGATATTTATTTGTAGACGCATGCACACACGATGATTGTTCCAACTTCACAGACAATTGCTGTTTCCTAATGCTTGCGCGATGCCAATTACATTTCTTACTTTCCGTTTATGGTCTTCCAGAAGGCGATTCAAATCCGTTGCAGATCTGCATGGTTTGTAGCATAGGTGACAGATGGAAGTTGATGTAATTATTCTATCGGTCTGTTTTGCTGAACCGCTAAGTTACGTGGACGTAAACACCCCAGCATCGGTTGTCAAGTGATGTTGGGGGGGGGGGGGGCAAAGACAAACATATACACACACACATGCATACATATATACATATATGCGATAGACTTCTTTCAGTTTCCGTCTACCGAATCCACTTACAAGGCTTTGGTCGGCTTGAGGCTATAGTAGAAGACACTTGCCCAAGGTGCAACGCAGTGGGACTGAACCCGGAACCATGTGGTTGGTAAGCAAGCTACTTACCACACAGCCACTCCTACGCCTATGTGTATGAGTGCAGTTAAACTTGTCCCCAAAGTGTTTGAGTCATAAATATATATATATATATATATATATATATATATATATATAAAATATACAAGAATAAGGGCAGGGAATCGTCAATTAATAAATAGAATTAATAATTAACAATTTTGCCAAGTAGTTCAGTATGAAAAAACCATTATCGGTAAAACCATTTATCATCATAAATATACAGGGATTAGCATTGAGTTGCTAACTCAATGCTAATCCCTGTATATTTATGATATTATATATATATATATATAGGGGGGAGAATGTACGAAAAAAAACAACAACAGACGAGAACAGGTGGTGTAAACAACAAAAGGATGTATTAGTATGACGCTCGGGAATACGGAATGTCTTTAACGTTTCGAGAGAAAATGGAGAAAGATAGATGTATGAATAATTTATTTGTATGATATAAAGATCTTGAAATTAAAAAAAAACGTAACAATGCAAATAAATTATAAATTGTGAAGCTCAAAAAAAAAAAAAAAATTAATAAAAATGAGATGCGAAAAAACCACATCTCCCATATTTGTTTAAGTTTTACAACTTATATAAGTTATATAAGTTATCTTTAAAACAATTTCAACATCTTTATTTCGTACTAATAAATTATTCATGCATCCATTTTTTCTCCATTTTCTTTCCTTCAATATTTATTACCACAATAATCTCTAACATATCGCAGTGACTTTCTCATTCTATGATAGTGATTAACCAGTGGATCTTTTTGGATTATATAATCCCTAATGTGGATCTAACTTCCTCGAATTCACTATATATATATATATATATATATATATATATATAGATATATATATATATATATATATATATATATCACGTGGCCGACCAGATTGTCAGATGTTATTACATATCGCTGGCGACAATGCGCTTTGCATCATTTTAGCCTTCGCTGGCTAGGCGAGAAAGGCCAACATTTCCCATTTTCTGATCCAAGTGGGTACTGGAGCAACGTGAAATGAAGCGTTTAATTCAAGAACATAACACGCTTACCGGTCTGGGAATCGAAACCGACGATCTAGCGATCTTGAGTGCCCCACTTTGCCACGCGCCTTCACACACATGTATGTATGTATGTATGTATGTAAGTACGTATGTGTATGTGTATGTATGAATGTATGCATGTAGGTATGCATGTGTATATATATATATATATATATATATATATATATATATATATATATATATATATATATGTGTGTGTGTGTATACATACTCACACACACACACACACACACACACACACACACACACACACACACACATATATGTTTAAAAACGAAATAATTATTCTCACAGTGCAGCGTGAGGAGTATATGTGTGTGTGTGAGTATATATATATATATATATATATATGTGTGTGTGTGTGTGTGTGTGTGTGTGTGTGTGTGTGTGTGTGTGTATGTGTGAGGAGACCCCCTTCGGTCATGAATGGCCATGGGATTGAACCTAGAAAGTTACCTTCCGAGGCACAAGTCCAGGCAAGGTTGTTTTATGGAAGGCCAGCAGTCGCCCATGAATACCAGCCTCCTCTCTCCACACCACTGATGTTATCCAAGGCCTATATAGCTTGGCAGCAGTGTGTATGTATATATGTATATATACATATGTGTGCATTTGTATATATATATATGTGTGTGTGCGTATGTATTTATATATATATCTATATTTATATCTATCTATCTATCTATCTATCTATCTATCTTTTCAATTCCCGAGCGTTATACTAATACATCTGTTTGTTTTCTACACCACTTGTCTTCGTCTTTTGTTTGTTTGTTTTTTTTTGTGTGAATTCTCCCTATATATACACACATACATACAGACAGGGTGTTCAGGTTAAATTTAGCAGTTTGCGTCAAAGGAATTAAGAAAATAACAACCAGTCTAAAAATAAAAAAATTATCAACTAGATTATAGCTGGGAGATAACAGTTTACGTAATGATGGCCAAAATGCTTAGGTCTACCACATACCAAATTTTAGCATGAATATTACACACTGCCGGTACGCCAGTAACTACGTAACACAAATAAGAGTTAAAATATGTCAAATATTCAATTCAGTAACTATAAGCGTAACAGCTGTAGTTATAAATGCAATTTCGCGTTAGTAATAAAATACAGGGTAACTGAGTGTTGATGAAACTATAAGAATTATCGCATTATTATCTACGATGGGGATGAATAAGCTTGACAATCGTTTACGTCTAATGTACTTTGTAAATTGATTTAGTTTACGAACGCATTGGCAGCGAAAATATTTGGTTATACGCCATAGTAAATCTTTAGTTTGCAGAATAAGCACGGCTAGCACGACAGTGGGCATATATATATATATGTGTGTGTGTGTGTGTGTGTGTGCGTGTGTGTGTGGTGGGTGCATATATACATACATACATGCATGCATACATACATACATACATATATATATATATAGGGAGAATTCACAAAAAAAAAAACAAAAGACGAAGACAGGTGGTGTAGAAAACAAACAGATATATTAGTATAACGCTCGGGAAGTGAAAAAGTCTTTAACGTTTCGAGCCTATGCTCTTGTACAAAAAGGAACGCAGAAAGAAACGAGAGAAACAAGAATGTGTAGTGGCTAGCGATCTATTCATACATACATACGTTTACAGTAGCGACCCACTCTAAATAATGTATTATATCACCTCCTACTTCGAATGAATATTATGCTTCATCTATTTACACTTGGTCTTTGAATCTTGTTTTGAGACCCATTAATATTTATAGACTGATTTTCGGAGAAATATTTTAAGATATTTATCAATAGACTAAGCCATTTTGGAGGCAATTATAAGGGATTTAAAAGTGATATTGAATTGAGCGAAGGACAAGGACGGTAAGGCATCGTAATATCAAATAGTATTTATACGTTGAGAGCTAGAATCTACATTGGATTTAATGCTACGAGGCGTATTCTTTGATGTCTGAACGCTGTTTTATATGTTAAAAAGTATGCTTGATTAACTCTAGGAGTTCTTTTATTTGCTGGGTCTGGGAGGAACAGGTTATGTCCATGGCGTTCTCGATTCTTGCGATTGATGTCATCGAACATTTAAGTCAATACCTGCGGATATGAAATGAGCAGGGAGGAAATTTCAGAGAACCCAAGTTCTCGTAAATAAGGTGTAGGCGTAGCGATCAGTGCGCAGCGTGGTGGTGCTGGTTGGCGAGAGTGAATTCTGCAAGAATGATGAAAAGATGAGAGCCTAGTGGAAAGGATAGGCTTGAGTGGAGGCAGCATGGGCCCAAACAATTCCTCGGAGCAAAATCTATATTGTATACTGCAGCAGCAGCTGAGGCAAAGAAAGGTCTGTAGGCCATAACCTGGAACCGATTAGAGCTCAATTTTATACCTTAGTCTTGTGACTCTATTGAAAATATATTTTCAACATTGTGAAGGTCATAAAAAGTTTTGGCTTTCTTTACGTGTAAAATAAATTTTATAACTGTCTACCCCAAACATACGATTGACTTTTTTTTCTTTTTCTTTGCAATAATTTTAACGAAACCCTTACCAAATTCCAGTATATTTTTCTCGATGCACAGCGACCTCAATGAGTAGCATTATTTCTCATATATCCAGATTAGGATACAAAGCATAACTATTATAACATTTCTGCTTCTTTACCAAAAAATCATAAACCATTTTAGCAGCCTGGTTCCAGTGTGTATTTGAGCGTTCCAATTATGATATTTATCTTCTTTGATTCTACAGATCTCTATGATTATTAGAAGCTTTGACAAATCCATACGGTTAGAAAGAATCTGATTTTTTAAATCTTTTAAGCAAAACATAAATGGTTGAACATCATTCTAATTCACTTTGATATTATTCTGTTCAGTTTATTTGATATTAACCTAGAGATCTGTATGAAGATAAAGGCTGTCTTCGTTACTAATTATGAAGTATCTTCATTAGCAGTTTATAATGTCGGCAAATATTTAGGTTATATTATGACATACAACCTATCCAAGCACTGACGTGCGTACATATACGTACACACATACACATGCACACATTCATATGTATACACGTATAAATACCAGCAAAAAGAGTTTGTGACTGTCACTAACCTGAGGCAGACGAAGACACGTCAATGATGAGGTCGAAATTAGCGGTGAAAGTACTCTGACATATACCAAATGCAATAGTAGAGAGGTGGAGTGAGTCTGCTCTTCAGCATTAGGGAGGCAATTCCGGGCATGTTTCGTTCTTATTAGACCTCATTTGCGAAATATTGTGGTCAAGACATGACTGTTACATCATAAAAAAACTTGAGTAGTATGCAAGATTTTTTACCCTGAATTTTGGGGATGAGGAATTAACATTTTCATACTGTTGTATTCATATATTCGGATTAGCGAATACAAGCGTTGATAAATTGTCAAACATTAACAATAGTAGTTTATCTAACGGGCGTGAGTTCAATCATAGTGTGTGTGTGTGTGTGTGTGTGTGTGTGTGTGTGTGTGTGTGTGTGTGTGTGTGTGTGTGTGTGCATGTACGTGCGTGTGTGTGTATGTGCGTACAAGCGTGCATGCGTGTGCATGTGTATATATATAGAGAGAGAGGGGAGAGAGAAATACGTATATATATATGTATATATATCTATAGATATGTGTGTATAAATATATATATATACATACACACACATGTATATATATATGTATAATTATGTATACATACGTATATACATGTACATACATATGTATATATATATATATGTATGTGTATGTGTTTCTGTTTGTCCCCGAACCACACTTGACAACAGGTGTGAGTTTGTTTATGTCAGCGTGACATAGCGGTTTGTCAAAAGAGACTGATAGAATAAGTACCATACTTTAAAATTACTTTAATGGGATCAATATCTCCTTGAAGACGTTGCCCCAGAATGGCTCCAGTCCAATGACTGAAACAAGTGAAAAAACCAGAAGAAAAGGAAAAAAAAAGAGAAAAGAAGAGGCTTCGTACGCACAGACATAGAGGTGGTACGCAAACAAGTTTTGTTGAGTCTGACTTGAAGTGAGTGAATAAAGTAAACAAGAAAGATATTAGAGAAAATCAGAAAATGAACAAATCAAAGACTGATATTTAGGGGTCATATTCAGTAATGGCGTTTGCCTCATCATTATACCTCTTCCGTTTCATGCTGCACGAAAGCCAAATTCTCAACACCACTAAAACCAATGGCTGCAATATGTTGATGACACCTTCATACTCTGGCTCCACCAGGAAGATGTCCAAGTGCTGTTAAATCATGTGAACTCAATAAAGCCATCCATACAGTTCACAGTGGAAAAGGAAAACGACAATCAGCTAGCATTCCTGGACGCATTAATTACACGCACCAAGTAGATTCAGGACATCCGTATACCGCAAGCCGACCTTCACTGGGCGATACCTAAACTTCATTTTCCACCATCCATACAATGTAAAGAGAGGGATTTATAAGCCCTAAAATTCACTCCATAATTGCCCACGGGCATATAGCATAGTGGTTAAGAGCGCGGGCTACTAACCCCAAGATTCCGAGTTCGATTCCAAGCAGTGACCTGAACAACAGCAACACCAACAATACTAATAATAACAATAACAACAACAACATCATCGAAAAATACCTTAGGAATGAGAACCCAGTTTCGAAATTTCCCCAAGACACCTGATGAAGGCTGGAGGATATTTCAGCCGAAACGTTGTGTTAACAACAAACAAGATGAGGACAAATATCCATCAATTGTAAATAATGTACATAATTCCTCATCTCTTAAATTTAGAACAAGATTATTATCATTATTATTATTATCATTATTATTATTATCATTATTATTATTATTATTATTATTATTATTATTATTATTATTATTATTATTATTATTATTATTATTATTATTATTATTATCGCTATGATATAGATATTGAGAATGATGTTGATGATAATGATGATGAGGAGAGGAGGAGGAAAATGAGGGGAGGTGGAAAATGAATAGAGAAGGAGGAAACGGAGGAAAAGAGGAAGGAAATGAGGAGAGGAGGAAGAGGAAAATGAGGGGAAGAGGAAAACGAGGAGAGGAGGATGATGAAACATTACTATTACATTATTGTTACTACTATTATTGCTATTATTCTATTATTGCTATTCAGTTTTTTCTATGTTTCGTTGCATTTGCCAGATTTAGACTTCCTTCCTGTCTGTTATTCAATATATGAACCTTGCCCCCTTCCATTAGCTACTCCGTCCATATATCACACTTTGCAACATTTAAACATAAGCTATTTACTCTTGCTATGACTAGTATTTTTAGATTTAAGGTCCACAAGTAATAAATTGATATCGTTTTTTTTTCCTTTCTATTTCCATTTTATTTTAGTTTTGTTTCCTTGTCTGTGTTTTGTGACAAGAAAACAATTTTAAAATAGCAAAAACCAATTTCGAAATATGTAATATGATGTGGATTTGGTAAAATGTTGGAACAGGAGCGAAGTTGATATGCAATATTTTCCGAAAAGGTGGTGTTTTATTTTTTATTATAGTGTAGACTGGTGTAAAAGAAGGGCAGCGCCCACAATAGCATATAGTTAGGTGGTATGGGAGCAAAGAGCGGACCGCCTCAGGAGCGTTTTTATCGGTGTGGCACTTTTGGGTCTGCAGTATAAACGTGCGTGGGTTTATACTCTGGGGCTGGTGTAAAACTCAAAGGCTGCACCAGGCGGTACATACTCTAGATACGCCACTGAACGTCCAGCCCTTTGCGACCTTTGTGCAGGGCCTACGAGACTAGTTGTCGAGGTAATGATGGTGGCGGAAAGAGAATTAAGTCACAACATTCACTCACAAGGCTTTGGTCGTCCTGATGCTAAGATACAAGACACTCGTACTGTCGGATTGAACCTGAAGATATGCAGATGTGAAGCGATCATAAGAAGTTTGTTTCTCAACCACATGGTTCTGGGTTCGATCCCATTGCGTGACAC
>NC_142936.1:80500585-80503085 GCF_046866305.1 Octopus bimaculoides | reverse complement strand
TTTAATCTGCGATCCATGGGACGAGCCGTTTTAGCGATGCGTCCTGCCCAAGCTCGTCGAAACGCCGGTGTTAAAACGTGGGTGGCTGATGAAGGAGAATGTTCTCTATGTGGCTCGTGTGTTCTCGTCTACGTTTGTTTGCAATGTCCTGTACCCAGATATGCACCTATACATACAGGTGGATGTCGGTATGCACATACCTGTACGTATATATGCATATACTCATTTACTATTTGTTTATATATATATATATATATATATATATATATATATTTCGTATGTGTATTTCGTGTGCAAGATTCTTGATGTGGATACGTGTGTTGAAAGAAATACAATTAAACCTTGGGAGAAAACATTAACACGTTATATAGCAACTGCACCAACACAAAACGAAGCAGAGGCCCACCAACTCGGTACAGTAGCTGCAATGGGCATACGAAAACTAAAACATAGAGTTAGAAACAATGAAATAGTATGCCTCCCTACAGACAAATCAGGCAGGATATCGGTAGACAGCCTGCAAAACTACACCCATACGATGCAAAAACATATAGAAGATATGAGAGAAGTTACACCGCAAGAATATGAAAAAGTAGAGAAAATTCTCAATGCACACATGGGAATGTGGTGTAACATACTCCAACCTAAGAGACGCACAGCACAGAACTTCGCATCATCCAACGACATTCCTACACTCTATGGGTTACGAAAAGACCATAAACCCATTGCAGACCCTATCATGGGCCCACCATGTCGACCGATTTGTGGTGCCAATATTGCCAGCAATTATAGGCTGTCATTCTTCCTCTCACAGATATTAAGACCACACATCGAGATGTCTCCTGATGTTTGTGAAAGCACTGAGGACCTCCTCAGCAGAGTCAATGAATGTAACTGCTCCCATGACCTGACAGATTGTATTATAGGCAGTATGGATGTAGTATCTCTCTATCCATCCATTGACATTGACTTTGCCGTAGAGAGATGTGTTGAAATTATTTCGGAAAGTGAAGTAACCTTCCGTGAAGTGAACACGAGGGAACTAGGCCTCCTCCTAAAACTCGTTTATAATAATGAATACTTAGATCACCACGACCTAACTAGATTCTGCCCCACCAAGTCAGGACGAGGTAGACCACATACGATCACATCAGCTGCTAGAAAAACCACCGCAGAGCGTTGGAAGGGATGGAATACACCCACCCACGAACCAGAGGATAATATCCAAACACGAAAAATGGTTGCACATGCTATAGGTGCAAGTCTGAAGACCACCCTGCAGAACCATATAGTTAAATTCAATGAAAAACTATACATGCAGGTCCAGGGAGCGGCTATTGGTGTCAGTGTGGCCGGAGACGTGGCAAGCCTATTCATGACCTGGTGGGACAAAAAGCTGAAAACAACTCTCGAAGAACACTCAATAACACTCAAACTATACGGGAGATATGTGGATGACATTAACATCGTAGTCAAAACACCATCAAACATTCAGACTGAAGAGAACGAGAAGATCGTGATGGAAAACATCCAGAATATAGCTAATACAATACACCAGAGCATCAAGGTAACAATAGATTACCCAACAAGACACCTAAACATGAGACTCCCAGTACTTGACACAGAACTTTGGCTAGAAACAATTAATGACAAAGTTCAAATCCTCCACTCACATTATATGAAACCTATATCTTCAAAGTATGTTATCCATAAGAATTCGGCTCTATCACACAGTGTGAAAATCAATATATTAGTAGCCGATTTGGTTAGAATAATGAAAAACATATCCCCCCTGTGCGGTCCATGGGAGGGGCAAAAACATATTCAAGACTTCATGCATCGCATGCAATTTTCGGGATACAGCCAGAAAGATAGAATCCGGGTATACAGAGGAGCTAACAAGAAATTTGAGGAGATTGTTGTCAAAGATACAAATGGAACACAACCTAGATACCGTAACAAACAGTGGAATAGACTACAAAGGATTAGTGACAAAACAAACAAAAAGACCACGTGGTACAATACCGACAAGTTCCAGGGAGTAATGTTTGTGGACGCCACGCCACACGGAGAACTGGCCCGCAGATTTCGAAAAATCCTCAAAAGTACCAAGTTGAGGATAAATGTTATAGAAAAACCAGGGAGATCAATTAGATCAATAATATGTAAAACATATCCCTTCAGAAGAACAAGGTGTGTTGAGGAGAGTTGCATTGTGTGCAAAAATAGTCCTGGTGCCAACTGCAAAGCCAGAAATGTAGTCTACAAAATAAGCTGTATGGATGGTGAGTGTAAAAACAGAAACACCACATACATAGGTGAGACGGCAAGAAGTTTGGCTGAGCGTGTAAACGAACATTGGAGGGACTATAATAATCAAAAACAAACCTCGGTGCTCTACCAGCATGCCAAAGAACAACATGGTGGTGTAGTGGACAGAATTAACATAGAAATCCTGTCTAGACACCCCGGTGACGCATCGTTGCGACAAATACAGGAG
>NC_142936.1:80493085-80498085 GCF_046866305.1 Octopus bimaculoides | reverse complement strand
TTTTCCCGGCATGTTAACGATTCAACCAGCTCAACACCTTAATAATAGCAACAATAATAATAATAATAATGGTTTTAAATTTTGCTACAAGGGCAGCCATTTTGGGGGAAGGAATAAATCGATTACATCGACCCCAGTGTTTCACTGGTACTTAATTTGTGGACACCGAAAGGATGAAAGGTAAAGTCAACCTCGGCGGAATTTGAACTCAGAACGTAGCGACGGGCGAAATACCGCTGAGCATTTCGTCCAGCGTGCTAACAGTTCTGCCAGCTCGCCGCCTTAATAATAATAATAATAATAATAATAATAATAATAATAATAATAATAATAATAATAATAATAATAATAATAATAATAATAATAATAATAAAAAGAAGAAGAAGAAGAAGAAGAAGAAGAAGAAGAAGAAGAAGAAGAAGAAGAATTTTAGCACAAGGCTAGCAAATTCAAGGGTATGAAATAAGTTGATTACATCAACCCTAGTAAACAACTGGTATTATGTCATCGACGCCGAAAGGATGAAAGAAAAAATCGATCTCAGCGGAATGTGAACTGGGTATGTGAAGATGGACGGAATACCACAAAGCATTTTGTCCTGTAGACTAATAATTCTTTTCTTCTCTGGGCACAAGGCCCGAAATTTTTGGGGAGGGAGCCAGTCGATTAGATCGACTCCCTTACGTAACTGGTACTTAACTTATCGACCCCAAACGGATAAAAGGCAAAGTCGACCTCGGCGGAATTTGAACTGAAAACGTAGCTGCAGACGAAATACCGCTAAGCATTTCGACCTGCTAATGATTCTGCAAGCTACTAACCACACAGTCACCCCCACCCAAAAAAAAAAAACCCAACAAAACAAGATAGAAATAAGATTAAATTGAAGATGACTTTTACCAAGTAGTAGAGGAAGTGTGTCAAAGGAAATAAATTAGAATAAAAATAGAAATAAAAGATTTCAAAGGATAATTAAAACACTTTGTTGTCTTTTTACGGCTTTGATTCGTTTCTTCAAATTATTTCTTATCTTTATTATTCATCATTTATTGTTTTCCGGCCATTGTGGCTCTCAGTGATTCCTATGACCTCTACTGGTCATTAATCTCTAAGTAACAGGCCGGATTTCTTTCGCTTATTTTATCTGTATCTTTAATTAACTATTTTATCTTTAGCTTTTTAAATACACTTATCTCATTCATACACACACGCATTAATTTCTATCCTCCCAGAAGCAATCAGTGTCCAGTCTACTCCATCCCAATTGTTGTATTCCATATTGCTGGTTACCCACTACCAAAAAGCATTCACTACTAAAGATATACTATCTTGATTCAGTTGCACTTTCTAACAAATATAAAGTGTTTCTCAACATTACATTACGATATTTTATATCTTTATTATTTATGCGCCCCGCTTTAAAGCCTAGCCAGGCTCATGGGTCCGGTTTCTCGGGTGTATGTGTTCCTTCCAGCTGGACGGACGCCAGTCCATCGCAGCGTTACTCAAGAAACAAGAAGAAAGAGTGAGAGAAAGAGTACAACATGAGTCACCACCACCCCTGCCGGAGCCTCGTGGAGCTTTAGGTATTTTCGCTCAATAAACACACACAACGCCCGGTCTGGAAATCGAAGCCAAGATCCTCCGACCGCGAGTCCGCTGCCCTAACCACTGGGCCATTGCGCCTCCACACATTACGATATAATAAATATTAAATTATTTATGTCCGTATGAATGTTATATATATTTTTCCCAACACACACACACACACACACACACACACACACACACACACACACACATAAACACGCGCACACATTATATATCTACACATGTGCTGTTGGCGATTTCTTTTCCTTCTTTGGACTTTTCCCTTTCTCCTTTCCAGCAGAGAGCTATGCTCGAAACATCAAACTCTCTCATTTTACAGAGCATCAAGCTTATACATTCCTTATGCACGTCCTCTTGTCCATTAATTTCATTCGTTTATTTTAATTGACTCTGTGTGTGTGTGTGTGTGTGTGTGTGTGTGTGTGTGTGCGTGTGTGCATGTATGTATGTATGTATGTATATGTATATACTGCGGCGGTAGGTAAAATATTTGGAAACTCAGTCAACTCTTAATGTGGTTATTACCAACAAGCACAGCCTAAAAACCTATCTGACATTGAGAACAGCAAAGGAAGAACATAAGACTAACAACTAAAGTTATAATACAATAAATTAACTTCCGAGAAGAAGAATGGCTTAAACAGTAAAGTTTGTTAAGAAGTTTTTAATGACTTCGAAGTGAAATGTGATGTAATATTGTGATGATGTTTGTTGGCAAAGAACTTCTATGCGCTGAAAGAAAAGGTAGAACTCTTCATGGATGTTCAAGACATTTCTTTTATGAAATTAGAAGACGAAAAATAGTTATGCAATTTGGAATTTATGATTGATATCATTAGCCATGTAAATTATGTTAATTTGATATTCTAAAGGTCGGATAAGCTTATTATCTTTGTCATTTCCAATACCAAAACTTTCCAATCAAAGCTGCAATTATTCGTAACTCGTATAATAAAAAAGTAAAATAGATATTAATAATAATGTCATGTTGATGACGACGACGACGATGATGATGATGATGAGATGATGACAAGGATAAAACATGGGTTAGAGAATGTTCCAATACTGAAAAGCAGAAAACCAATATTGGTGTAATATGTGACCCAGAGCTTATTATTTAGATCAATTTCAAAAGCGGTGTCGAGATTTACAAAATCGTGATTTCGAACTAAAGAATGTCAGTGCTAGCCATACATAATCACATGTAGGAGCAGATTTAGTCAAAGACTAGCAATCACCCTACATGTATGTCTTCCATCTCAATGCTACCTGATGTTTATGTAAAGGAAAGGCCGCCAAAGAGCTTAGTATCTTCTGTCAGTTGCAGACGTCGTTGTCAGAACGTATAGAGTCGAAATAAATACCTCAATATATCTCGCTTGACCTGCTTGCAGTCCCACCGATCTATCACCATGGATTGGTGCTTTTTAATCGACCCAGAAATAATGAAAGGCAAGGCTGACCTCAGGAAATTTTTTACTCAGAACATAGAGAATCAGGACACATACTAAGTGGCTGTCTATCTAACACTCTAATGAGTCCGTCAATTCGCCGCTTTGAGATCTTATTATGAACTTACCAAAATCCTTTTGGTGTGATACCAACTGAAGCGCTTGATTAATTACAACTCAGAATATTTCGCTAACTACCAAGACATCGAGCTGGCAGAACCATTAGCATGTCTAGCAAAATCCTTATCGGCATTCCAACCGTCTTTACTCTCTGAGTTCAAATTTCGCCGAGGTCGACTTTGCCTTTATCTTTCGGAGGCGATAAAATAAGTAACAGTTAAGCATCAGAGTTGATGTGATCGAATATTGAACCTTTGTAAAATCAAAAATCACATCACTGTTTTCTTACCCGTTACTGGTATAGACAATATTTCACAATTTTTATCCACCAAGCACTTGGCGTGCAAGGCTTTAGAATAACAACGTTGCAAACCAATTAAAAATTGTTACGTCTAACATCAACCTCATCTATCATCTGAGCTTTCCCAAGAAACACAGAACCAACTTTTCCATTAAAATGCAATATGAGAAGTTTCATTCAATTTGAAACATTATACTCTGTTGGGTCTTTGGTTTTTCCAGTATTTAAATCATTGTAATTACCTGGTTAATAAATGTGTTAAAACATTCGAATTACACCTGCTTCATGCAGTCGCGTGAATTCCCATGAATTTGTCAAATTAAAAGACACAATATTTTTCTCAGCACTGGTGCAGACCCTCCTCCGACACACACAAATTCTTAATTACTTAAACATACAGAAGCAATCCCTAGCGTGCATAGACAATCGATTTCAGTTTCAAATATTGGCACAAGGCCAGCAATTTCGGGGTGAGAGATAAGCCGATTGCATCGACCCCAATACTCAACTGGTATATATTTAATCGACCCTAAAGGATGATAGACAAAGTCTTGAATTATCATCGTTATTTCTGCACCTTTGCTTTTTTTCTATGTAGGAGCGTTGGTCCATATGCAAACCCATTTTTACCTCTGGAAAGAGGTGGTTCATACTAGTCTGATTTCTATCTTTTGACTTTATCAGGAGCTTTCGCTCCGCTGGCATGGCCTTGAAAGTCATTGCAGCAAACAAGCCACAACATCACAACTAAGATTAGACCTTATGATGGACACAGGTCCTTATTCAATCACAAGTTGTCCCTGATACTAAGTAGAAAGGTTCCTCGACCACCTGATGTACAGGAACTTTTGTTGCTTCCAACTGTGTATCTATGTGTGTGTGACATCACTTGGCACTGACACGTTGCAGAGATACGCATATAACGAAACTCATATTAAACACAAAAATAGTACACACACACACACGCACACACACACGCACACACACACGCACACACAAGTAATCTGCTTTTGATGGCATTAACAACAAAAGAATTAGCACGGACAGAAAAACGAAGTGGATCAATATTTTATTGAAGATTTTGTGTAATCTTTTTCGTTTTTATATTAGACATACTTTTTATATTAGACTTGTTATTTTTGTGCAATCGGTTCTTGTGGCATACTCTTTATTATTAGACAGCGAATTACCATAGTCTTTAGAGCGTCAGCCAGAATATTTGTCGGTAGTTTGTTTTCGACTCTCGACTCCACTCTCTGAGTTCAAATCCTGCCGAAGTCAACTTTGCCATTCACCTTCTCAGGGGTCAGTAAAATAAAGGAGAAATTCAAGATGAAATGGCGAAATTGTAACAACATTTGGGACCAGATGCCCAGCGGTACTTGTTCTGGCTCGTTCCGTTTCTGAATCCAAATTCCCTCCGAAGTCATCTTTTCCATTCTTCGATAAAATAAAATACCAGTCAATTATTAAGCTCGTTGATATCGATTAACCACTTCCCCAAAATTGCTGGTCTG
>NC_142936.1:80443085-80483085 GCF_046866305.1 Octopus bimaculoides | reverse complement strand
ACAAATAGAACAGTTGGAAGAAAAAAAAAAGAGCGAGATACACAGGTAGACAGACAGACAGACAGACAGGAAAAGAGTAACAAGTTGAAAAAATGAGGGAAACAAAACAAAAAAACAAAAAACAGGCGGATAAATTGTAGAATGAACGGTGGCTAAACGAGAGCTACAGTAACGTTTTACATGTAACACTTGTTAAACACCGATACTGCAGTTTACAATGCACAATGCAAACAGTATTGAGAAGCAGGTACGGTAAAACACCTGAGTTTATTTGTCTCGTACGTGATTTCATGGCCTTCTTATGAAATCAATGTACTTCGCAGTTCGTTCCTGTCCATTATATTCTTTTAAACTTTTATCCTTTAAATCTGTTTATTCTATGTTGTTATATTTCGGGACGGGCAATTTTTTTTTGTTTTTTTTTTTTCATTTTGTCCAATAAACACACTCACCATGTATTCGTTCTTCGCTTCATGTTTACTAATGCTTTTTTTTTTCATTTTTATTTTGGTGTCCGTTGCCCGGAAATCATTCGTCACACGTCTTATGACCTCTTCAGCGACTCTCCATCCTACGTGTTCCCTCCTGTCCTGTTTAGTCCATTCTGTCTTTCTATGGTGCGTATCCTTATCTGCACATCCATTTGCGTCTGCATTTCTCCTCCCCCTCTCGCTCTGTAAACAATGGACTAAACAGAACAGGAGGAGACGCTTGGGATGGAGAGTTGCTGAAGAGGTCACAGGAACGTGTGGCGAAAGATTTCCGGACAATGGACACAAAAATAAGAACAATGATAAATCTGAAGTGCGTGTGTTCATGTGGCAAGAAAAAATAAATGACCATCCCCAAATATAACAATATCTGTTGCAACACACGATTTCACATCAGGAATCTTGCAAAACAAATGGATCTATTAGACAGACAGACAGATAGATAGATCGATCGATAGATAGATAGATAGATCGATAGATAGATAGATAGATAGATAGATAGATAGATAGATATATATATAGATAGATAGATAGATAGATAGATAGATAGATACATATGTATGTATCTATATATGACGAAGCACAGGAATTTGCAACGGTATTCATCAAAAAATTTCAAGATATCAACATTTACTTTTTCATACACATATGCACACATATATCAATGTAATTTCATGATTATATACATACATACATACATACACACATACGCTCACACATACACACATACATATATGTATACATACTTGTAGACATACATACGCATACAAACGTACATACATACATACATACATACGTGTATACATACATATATGTACACACACACACAAACACACACACACACACACACACACACACACACAGACACCATAATTGATGATTTAAAAGACACACAGGTATATTGGTCGCACCCCCAATTTAGTAGCACAAACCCTGGAAAAAGAATCTTCATTGCCTTAAAGCAAGTAAATATCTAAAGCAATCGTTTATATAGATCCCGGGATGACTTTTTTTTTTTTCGAAATAAAAGTGCGCCTTATATATCCAGAAATACGATAGATTTATGAATGAATACACACACACGCACCCCTCCCCCATCAGTTCATTTCCCACACCTTCACGCTCGCACATGCACATACGCACACATATTCATACAAGTATGCGTGTAACTGAGTATGTCTGTGTGTGTATGTATGTATATATATATATATATATATATATATATATATATATATATATATATATATATATATATATATATATATATATATATATATATATATATATATATATATATACTTACGTATTTATGCTGGGTGGTACGCATTGCTTACTTTGCTGTCTATTAACACTTAAAAAAAGCGACCCCTACCAGCATAGACAATAATGGGAAAGGTTATCATTTCGGTGTCAGCTTTGATTGTCTCTCGAACAGATACGAACAGCGTGATATAGTTTTTAACCTTGTGAAGGAGTGTATATATACCTGTGTACGTGCATCATCTACGAAGTAGCGTATATATGGCGTGGCTTTTGATGTTTATTGGGCCTGGCTTTTCTCAGAAAAGCTGATCAAGCCTTCCTGATTGGTGGGGAGTCGTCTAAGTGTTTGAAGAGGGGAATTAATTTTGCTATGTTTAATAAAATCAGGCAGATGGCATTAAGTGTTTTAATCTTAACAGAGCCCATAGTGAAGGAAGACGAACTATGTTAATTTTCATTCATTTTTGTCATATGCGAGGGTGGAGTGAAAAATTCATAGGCTGACTGTGAAGGAGTGATGCTAGAGTTGTGAAATCTTGCATGGATTCATTTCAACACTTTTTATTAATAACAATCATCGTTTCTTTTCCAGATAAACTGACATCTGACCAATGACGGCTTTTGTATTGGCACAGCGGAACTGCAGCAATCCCTATTTCCACTTGATATTATCGATAACATTCAATATAATGAGTCCTTTGTTTCATAAATTCTTTCTTTATACTTCTACATTATATAATCCATAAGCTTAATGTCAGTAGCCATCCCCTGGTTTATGAAAAAATACGAAAATCCTTGTATGGAACTGTGCGTTACGCAGTTCCAGCGACGCGGTGTTTGGCTGTTGTGCGCATGCTCACATGTCCGAGATAGGAAGCTGCACACTAAGGAGAGAGGGCACTGTGGTTCACACCGTGCCGACCCTGGAGTGCTGGTGAAAGGTAGTCTTTCTTTTTGACTCCGCATGTGTTGTGCTTTAAAACGTGTTTATATTCTTGAATGTGATAAAGTGTAGAATTAGATTATTATCCTGCTTCCAGCTAGTGTTGCTGCCAGGATTTGAAAAATAGGGCAGATTTCCCCCTTATTTTGAGATTTAGGGGATATTTTTGAAAAACAAGGGGGAATTCGCGGCGCTGTTCAGTGAACAAATTAAACACATTCCCCGGCAGTGGCTAAAACGCGAACCGATCAAGTTTATGTATAAATTTTCTTTTTATATGTTTGTTTCCTTTTACACTGTATTAAAACAACGGCTAAACATTTTCTGAAGCAGCCCCACCCCCACCCACTAATTCTATCTATGAGCCGCCACTGCATCTGATTCTTCGAAGAAGACTTCAAAAGTGACTAATAGCGATGTCGTATTTTCTGTTGATGACACTTTTGATTAACACGATGAAAAAGCCTTCATCTATCGGATCCAAGCACTGCGACACCGATTGAAGAAGTAGGTGGACCGTAAGGGAGACTATGAGTGTCTTAGTCGGCCTATAAACTTTTCATCCACCCGCGAAGTTTGTAATTCGTAATGTGTGTATGTATGCATGTGAGCGTATATGTATGTATGTATGTATATGTATGTATAAGAGTGTGTAAGTGTGTGTGTGTGTGTGTCTCGGTATGAGTGAGTGTGTTTTGTTTCTCAAAGCTCGACAAGTGCTGCTAGATTGTTTGTGACCTTGTAAACTAGCGGTTCGACAAAAGACTTCAATAGAATAAGCACCAAATTGAAAAGAAGAACTAGAATAGATTCGATCAACTTAACCTTCGAGTTAGATAGTACAGCACGTAAACCTCCAGTTCCGTAACTAAAAACTATAATAAAAAAAAAAAGAATAGAAGAATAGAAGAATAGAAGAACAGAAGAATCGCATCAAAGAATCATAAGCAGACATATTGATAGAGAAATAAATATATATAATAAAAAACATAGATATATGAATGAGTAGACCACGATCAAAAATAAACAGCGAAAGATTGTAAGGACAATACAATATCTTGTACAATTGGTGAGTTCCGCATTCGTATCGACTAATGTTTTATCATCTGAAGAGCTACTTCAATCTTAGTTAAACAGATATGTTCTGGCCCAAATAGATAATGTCTTCATAATTTACAAATGTGCGTGTGTGCATGTGTGTCTATGTGTGTGTGTGTGTGTGCGTGTGTATGCATATATATATATAATATATATATATATATATATATAAACATATATATATGTGTGTGTGTGTGTGTGTGAGAGTATATATATATATATATATATTAATATATATATTATACATACATTTATGTGTGTGTGTGTGCACTAGAAAGTACCTTTCCAGGTTTTCTGTGTCATTTGTATGAGCTTATATGAGTGTGTAACGTGGTTTGTGTGAGCGTGTGTGTGTGTGTGTGGAGGGCGTGTGTGTGTGCGAACGCGCGTGTATTTCTCTTATGTCGAAAAACTGGGATTTTCCTTTTATCTATGACTATACATTTTTTAATCGTTTTCCCCTTCACTCTCTGTTTCTCCTTTCTTTCACCCATTTATATATGTGCATGTGTCGTGAGTGTGTGTATGTGTATATATGCATATATATATATATATATATATATATATATTATATATATATATATATACTAATATATATATAGTATATATATGCATATACACAGTATATGGTAATAGGGGCACAAGTAAAAATGGTACAGGTAAAAATGGCACAATAAGCTTACTGAAATATAGACTTTTGGCAAAAGAAGTGGTTTTTACGTATACATGTAAGTTTATTATATATACATAAATACACACACGCAAATATATATACACAAGCCTACATTTAGATATCTAGATATAAGTATAACGTTATATAATACTATATATATATATATATATTCACACACACACTCACACATATACATATATAAACTCTCTCTATCTCTCTCTCTCTTCCACGGTCTGAATATAAATATATATATATATATATATATATATATATATATTCATTAGAAATGCAGAGACGCCTATAATAGGACATCTACTCGCTAGAAATAGCAGCAAAAATACTACATACCACAAAAGTTAGGGATAATTTTCATTTCCTTTCGAAATTATCCCTAACTTTTGTGGTATGTAGTATTTTTGCTGCTATTTCTAGCGAGTAGATGTCCTATTATAGGCGTCTCTGCATTTCTAATGAATAATACATAGTCTATTGACTGTTTTTACTCTCGCTAGGCCACTGGTGGTAAATAAAATTTCTAAAATTTTCTTTGCCACCCTATAATTTATTAATATATATATATATATATATATATATATGTGTGTGTGTGTGTGTGTGTGTGTGTGTGTGTGTGTGTGTGTGTGTGTGTGTGTGTGTGTGTGTGTGTGTGTGTGTATATGTATGTATATATATATATATATATATATATACGGGCGTATACAAAATTGCATTCACCAAAGGTATACGCACCTAAACATGTATGTACAAGTTTTTATGACACTATGTATCTATATATTTAAGATACATGTGTGTAGGGGGGTTTATGTATGTATGTATGTATGTATGTATGTATGCATGTATGTATAACATAAAGAATGGAACTGGTAATATACGGACTACGATCCAATTGTGTACATTTTATTGGGCTTATTGTGCCATTTTTACCTAAATTCATGTGTGTGTGCGTGTGTACCTACATATATATACATATATATAGGTGTGTATATGTGTGCGTGAATGGATATATATGATATATATATATATATATATATATATATATATATATATATATATATATATATATATATATATATACATATATATATATATATATATATATATATATATATATATATATATATATATATATATATATATAAATATATATATATATATAATATATATATATATATATATATATAAATATATATATATGGAACAGACAAAAATAGAAAAAAAGGAGTGGAAATTGAACCGGCGTACGTTTTTAAATATATTAAGGCAACATGACTCTACTCGAACACAATAAAATATGCTTCAACACACGAATTCACATAAAGAATCTTGCAAACCAGGTACAAAACGATATATATATATATGTGTGTGTGTGTGTGTGTGTGTGTGTGTGTGTGTGTGTGTGTGTGTGTGTGTGTGTGTGTGTGTGTGTGTATGTATATATTTGATGATGATGGCTTCTCTCAAAATAAGGCGGTTATCATGTTCTATGGACACGAATGTGTCTCTTGAAGTCCGCTGATGCCTTGCCTACATTTTTACCAAATGGAATAAGTTGAGCAATGATTTTGTTCGAGTGCTTGTAGATCATTTACTACGTGTTTTCTTGAGCGGATGGCAAGGCCTGCTTTTGTTCCGTGCCGCAAAACCACAATGACAGGTAATATCTCCATTTAGAGAATGAAAATTTTGTACACACACACACACACACACACACACACACATATATCTTATAAACACACATAGACAAACACATATATTCATCTTTATAAGAATAACTTTAGCTCTGCGTTTATGAGAGTAGAACGTGTGAATATATTTTAGACATATATCGAACTCTTTTCACGTAATACAATGATATGACCCAGTTCCCTTAAAAAGCAAAATAATAGCGTCAGTAGAAATAATAATAATAATAATAATAATAATAATAATAATAATAATAATAATAATAATAAACCCCTATCAGACGGGGGATCATGATGGGAATGGGCTTCGTATATCTTACCCCAGTGTTACTTTGATGGCATGCACTGCTCTCTCGCTCAATGATAATAATAATATTTATAATGCCACCTAAATTCTTGAAGGCTCGATGGAAATGAATTACTACTTGGCTTGAACACATTTGTTGATTGTATCGTAGGGGCATCATTGTGAGATTCGGTGTGTTTTTGGCGATTTCAAATCTTACGGAGACCATCTTTCCGTGGTTGATAAAATTAACTAACTATCTAGTGCTGAAGTCAATGATATCGATAAACCCCCTACCCCAAAATATCGTCGGTTAAAAAAAAAAGGTAACACTCCACACCAGGTTAGGGCTATGGCGAGTCATCCCAGAAGTCCTCTTCTATTTCTTGTTTTAGGCAGCTTCACTATCCATTGGGGGATTACCAGGCCTGTCGCAACTTCACCGTCTTACTCATTTTTGTTAGGTGGGCGAACCAGACCAATGTGAAATTAAGTGTTTTGCTCAAAAACAACGCATCGCCTGGTTCAAGTACCGAATCACAATCTTACAATCATGAGTCCAACACCCTAACCACTAAGCCACGCGCCTTCAGCAAATATCGGCCTTGTGTCTAAATCCAAAGCACGGATTTGAAAGGTTTATTTTGTGTTTGAACTGATCTCTTTAGCTTGTATATGGTAATATACACTTTTTCCATACGTTTGCAGTTTCCCTCGTTATAGAACTTAAATATATATACATATATCTAAGAGCTCCGAAATTTAGCATGACCCTGTGTGTTCTGGAGCATCAGAACACACAGGACCAGCTCTGTCGTTCTAAGTATCAGGCAAATTGATATTAGAATAAAAGAGAAATCGTTGAGTTTTAATGAACTAGTAAGCAATAGTGCTTCTACCTTAAATAAAGTGTAGTGAATGATGAAAGTGAAGCTAGCCTGAAAAGAAGTGAACGGGACGTGTACGTCATTGAAAGTACATAGAAAACAAACTCTGTAAACAATTAGAGTAGAAATACTGTATCTTTTGTATATTATTTTCAGAAAAGCTCGTCTTTCAAAGACCAGGAAATCGATTTCTGCTGAAAGAGTCAAGAGATTTCCCCTAAAACGCAAGACGAAAAATCACATGTGAATTTTCCGGAATAGAGAAGATAGGCGTTTTCAGGATGTGCACACACATACCTTTATCTATAAGAATAGATTACTAGTTCTTCTCCACAACCAAAATTAACGACCTCTCTCACTGCTTTTGTAAATTGTTAAGTGCATGTGGCTTGGAGTTAGCTTATAAGCAAGTTCACTTGCTCAGCAAACTTAAGTCACTAGATCTAGATCTGGTCGCCATCAGTGAAATCGAAATTTCTGGGATGCACGTACTCGTGCCCTTATTTGATGACTACATGGTCTACACGTCTTTTATTTGAAGAAGATCAGATGGGTTGCAGTGCCATTTCAGAACGTTTTGGATCTTGAAGTATTGACTATTTTCCTGGAACTGGACAATAAATTGGAATTACTGGACGTAAACAACAACGAAAGTGGTGCCTTCAGACTCTTGGCACGCTTATGCATCGACTGGAGCTGGATGGTTGGACTTCTGTTGTCTACAAGAGCTTTTGGGAATGACCCGTTCTTATGCAATAGAAGGAGTCTATAATGAGACTTCAGATTCAAGTGGGAGTTGTGGATGGTTAATCTATAAGATATGCGAATGTAACATCCTTCCAAATACCTCACTGTTGATAAGGGCCAACAAAATGGAGTTATCTTGAACTTATCAAGATAGAGTATTCGCTTAGTATCTGGATAAGGATAGCGTAGGGTACCTTCCAGTTTCAGAGAGCCAGTGACCTAAAATTTCATAATTCTTACACTCAACCTAAATAGGACGCATAGACAAGGACCCGATTACTGAATAATTGAATCAACGGGAGCGGTATTCCGATGTTATAGCTGATGTTGTTGTTGCTTAGCCCAGCTCAACTCAAGTTAAACCAAAGGCATTGTAACCATTCTAGCCGTGACTATTCCGTTTATTACCAGGGCCACATTATCCAATATGTTCTTTTCTAAGACGGCAAACTGTGTTCTGAATGAGATTTATTTGATATTTTTAGCAAGTTGAGTAGCCACATTGATTCTTCCACGTTGGCTCAAATGCACTGCTTTGGATATTCTTTGCATTTACAGATCTATGTAAGAATTTGAATAAAAGAACACGAAAATGCAAGTAAAAGCAAATTAAGCAAATTCTTTTAAATTCTTGCACCGAGAAGTAATATGATCCTTATTTACATCTAAGCGGACTGAGCCAATTACATATAAGAAATAGATGTCGCAGAGCAAAATATTTGACTGATGTTTTTTAGAAAAGAAATATTGTAATTAAATATTATTTTTTTCTCTTTTGCCTTTTTTACGTGCTTCAGTCACTTGACTGTGGCCATGCATGAACACTGCCTTGACGCATCTTTTGTTTCCGAACAAATGAATCCCGGTAATTCATTTTAAAGTCTGGTATTTATTTCTTCGGGTCGTTTTACTGAACGGCTAAGTTACGGGGATGTAAAAAAAAAATGTTTTTTTAAACCACAGTTGTCTAGTGGTACGGAGTGGAGGTGAGAGTGCTAGACAAACACAGTCACAAAGACACGCACACATATACAGACAGACAGAAAGACAGGCACACACACACATATATGATGGGCTTCCACACAGTTTCCTTCTACCAAATTAACTTAGAAGGCTTTGGTCAACTTGGGTGATATATTAGAAGACAGTTGCCCAAGGTGCAGCACACAGAAGGACTGAACCCGAAGTCACATGGGTGCAAAGCGAGGTTCTAAACCACACAGCCATGCGTGCGCCAATGCGCCAAATTCTCACGCAATTTTTGTACAATTTGCATTGAATCTATTTAATGTTTTTCTCATTGCTATTTCAGCAAGAACGACGAAATCTTGGGTTCGTTGAAGAAGTTCAATAACACCGAAACATGTAGAGAGTTGTCTCCTATATTTCCCGCTTAAGTTAAAATATCAGTCAATGTCTTTTTTTTTTTTAACTACCTGCATAAGTATATTTAAGTAGATATTTGCTGTAGACTATATTAAACACATTAACACTAACTTAACTTATACTCTGTTACTGATTTATGGACGGAACTCGATCTTTGTTGACCGTGTAACTGGATCATTTCTCCACTCGGCTTGCATATACAATGAAAGGTCAATACAACACGCCCTCATTACATAGCTGTATGCAAACGGCTGAAAGAAAGCATTCATTATCGAATATTAAATCAGTTAGAAAAAAGAAGAAGAAAAGAAATACAGAAACAAAAGCAAAACTCTTCTCTTTCTTTCACTTATGTATAATGACCGGTTGTTTCATGCAAGACAAAGAGTGTTACTGTATTGCATATATATATATATATATATATATATATATATATATATATGTGTGTGTGTGTGTGTGTGTGTATGTATGTATGTGTGTGTGTGTGTGTGAGTGTGTATGTGAGTGTGTGTGTGTGTGTTGGTGTCTGATCGTGTATAATTATGAGAAAGAGAAGATTAATTGCAAAGTTTGCCAAAATGGATGATAAACTAAGAACGATAAACCCCGCTAAACACACACACACACACATAAGCACATCACGCGCATTCACATACATACATGCTTCAGGACCTCTGTACGTGTGTGTATGTGTGTGTGGGTATATATATATTTATGCAGGCATATATATGTTGGTATATGTGTGTGTATATATATATATATATATATATATATATATATATATATATATATATATATATATATATATCCTTGCATGTATGTCTGCATGTATGCATGTATGTATGTATGTATGTATGTATGTATGTATCTATCTATCTATCTATCTATCTATCTATCTATCTATATATATATATATATATATATATATATATATATATAATTCAAAGCCATAGCTCCACCTCTGTTCACGTTGTTACAGGTGGAAAGCAACGCCGAAAATCTTCAAATTGAGATCTGCTAAGATGCGGCTTTGAATAAATAAAAATGTTATACCACTTTACATAAATATATTGAGTACGATTTCCCTTAACTGCTACCCAGAAGCTTACTTTCTCCCAGCTCTTGATGTCTGTTTACAGTCAATAATTACAGATAAAGCCATTTAACCACACTAATTTGGCCTTTCTCATCCACTATTAAGAAGATTTATTGGAGAATAACATCTATTTCTCTAGCCTCACCTTCCACTTTGTGTGGTAGCTGACGATTCACTATAGGGCGACGAACGTGGGATGAAATATATAATATGCGGTTCTTTTTGGGGGATCTCATACTTTATATCAATGAGCTCAGTCAACCGTGTCCATCCCCTTACGAAGTTTTTGTTATACGCTACCTTAACAATGAATAGCAACAAAACGTTCTTAACCATTAATTTGGTGACTATATTTGCGCTTTCCTTTCGCCATAAAGCGCACCAACTGACTGACATGTGCCAACGATGGAGAAGCTTCTACGCGGTCGCTCGACCCTCTTGAAATAATTACTATTGCTAAAATTTTGTCCTGTTGTCTGAAGGACTCTGAAAAAGTAACCCAACACCTCTCAAATGGAATTATACGGTCTGAATGTGGCTCAAAGAAGTTGATTGGTGTGTTAGAAATAGTAGGCGAATATCCCTCAGATCACATCCTCCAGGAGACTCAGGGAATCGCAATGCGCTCACTCATTCTGCTGGAAATTGTAGCTAAATTTCCTTCAAATCATAGCCTACATTCTGAAGGATCCACAGCGCTGTCGGTTAACGTGCTAGAAACAGCAACCAACTCTCCCTCAACTCAAGCCTTATAGCTTGACAGAGCCTCAACCAGGTCACTCTACCTACAAGAAATGGAAGAAGAATCTCCGCACAAATCACATCCAACAGCTTTAAACAAGGAAGGACAAATGAAATGATGTAACAACTCTAAATATCTTTAAAATTACGATCAAAATTAATTTTCTTCATCAAGGTGAACTTGGAGCTAAAGAACGACAGTCGAGAGCGAGTAGAGCCGATTCGGTTACCCTGATGCTGGTCGAACATTTCTTGCTCTTCCTATAGACGTATCTGTACAGTCTTGTTGCGAACTTCTTGTTCGCTTCGGGAGCTCTGCCAGGACAAAGATGCATGGAAATAATCTATGAACTCAGAGCGTAAAGACTGGTGAAATGACGCAAAGCATTTTCGCCGGCGTGCTAACGACTCTGCCAGCTCACCGCCTTCTTTTGTTTTCTAATATTGATACAAATCATGACATTTTAGGGCAGGAGAGTTTATCGATTACATCGAACCCCAATGCTCAATTGGTACTTATTTTAGCAAATCTGAAAAGATAAAAAGCAAAGTAATCGTCAACAGAATTTGAACTCAGAACAAAGCCAGATGAAATGCCGCCAGGTATTTTGTCCTACGTGCTAACTATTCTGCCAGTTCTCCGCTTGGAATTTACCTTGAAGAGATTTGAATGAGACCAGAACGCCTACTGTTCCACCTCTTTTAAAAATAACTATCTTTATGCTAAAATGATGGAAATCTATAATTTATATACATAATTTGTTGTATTAATCTGTTGCCTTATGTATTTTCTTTTAATAAGCTATCCGTTTTATGTTTCTTTTCTGGAGAGGTCAAACCAAAGGCAAACGTTTTTAAACACTTATAAATATTCAAATGTGTCATTCCCGAGAGGAGACACAATTCTACGTAAGACAAAAATATTAAATACAAGAGTGAATACATTTGATTATTGGAAACAAAATAAGAGAAAGACCAAAACAATGAATGAATAAAATATCTATATGCAATTTCAGTGTGTGTATGTGTCATTCGATCCTAATCATAAAGACTTTATAATAATAGCAACTCTTTGTTATCAGGTGTCATGAGAAAACGTAGTCTATTCTGTTCTCATACTGTTAATTCAATTGTAAATATAACTTCTGAATCTGTTAACTCTGACACTGACAGACCTGCCATATTGCGTTCATTTATTTTCCAATTACGCAATTTTTCATCATTTGTTTTCTATATCATTTGGGTGTGTGTATTTATGTATCGAATGAATATAACTAATACACAACTCCACCATATGCATGTATGCATGTATGTATGTATGTATGTATGTATGTATGTATGCATGCATGTATGTATGGAAAGATAGAGAGAGAGAGAAACAAAACAAGCAAGTTTGTTAATACAATATTTAGTTGCATCATCTTACGGGCATTTCATTGACGATGAAAAATTATTTAAAGAAAATCTATTTATCTGATTGCATTGTCAAATCTTCAGAGAGAGCTTAACATTCATTGTAATCTCTCGTATCCATACAAGGTAGACGACAGAGTTGTATTTACTACAATGATTGTGAGTGTACGTATGTGTGTGTATGTGTGTGTGTGCGCGCGCGCGCCAGTAGCTATCTGTTTGTCTATATGTATGTATATATGTATGTTCGTATGTATGTATTCATTTGTTTTATTCATTGGATTAAGGCCATGTTTGAGCACCGACTTAGAGACCATAGAGGAACAAATAGAGCCCCACTTACTTATTTGAAGTTTAATACTTAATCTATGGATGTCTTTTTGCCGAACACTAAGTAACAGAGATAAATAAATCAACAACGGTTGTCAAGTGGTGAGAGATCAAACACAATTACCCCCACACATCCATATACACACATACATAAGTATATACATACATACATACATACATACATACATATACGATGAACTTCCGCTCACTTTACGCCCACCAAATTCACTCCTAAGGAATTAACCAGCACGGGGATCTGGTGGAAGGCACTTGTCCAAGGTGCTGCACACTGAAACCGCATGGTTTCAGAACTATGGCTGTACCTTTAGCTAAGAACATGTGAGATTATTTTCCTTACTTCAGTTTCTTTAATATGTTACGTTGCTTTCATTCAGTAACGCATTCAAAGACGTTTTTGAAAACAAACGGATTCAGCAAGATGACCAAAAACAGATAACGGTTGGCGGTGTAAAATTAGCAAATGTTCTCATTTAACTTAATTTATAAAAATGATGTTTTATCCATGATAAAAATAAATGGTCAACGTAACAAAATAAATACTCGAATATAATTAAATGTTAAAACAGAACATAACTATGAAGCTACCGCCTATTATGAGAAAACATTTTAAATTCCTCGGCCAGATGTTCTTGCTTGGTTACAAAAATTGCCCAATGTCGATAATTTTTAGATGATGTAAATATGTGGCTTGTATGTATGTGTAAATGTGTATCTGTGAGTGTGAGTTTGTGTTTGTATTTATATTTCTGTGTATGTGTGTATGATTATCTTAAGCCTTACTGTAATCAGTATCAACGTTATTATTACATTGCAAAAAAAAAAAAAAAAAATTCGTGTAAACGTAACTAAGTTATTCTTTGATAACTGATAATATTTCATTCCAAATGTTTGTTTACTGATGAGGTCGCATTTTTGTTTGATTGTGCGTTCATTTTCTTTTTTCTTCCTTTTCATGTTAATCCCTAATTATCACATTTTTTTTTTTACAGTAATTATCTTTTATAATATGTACTACATCGGTAGCCATATAACGCATCTAATTATTACAATAAATAAACAACAAAAGTTTCTGAAAAAAAAATAGAAAAACAAAACTAAAAAATAATAATAATAAACGAAATAATTGTTTCTACTTTAGTCATAGTACCAGCAATTTTGAGAAGAATTTTACTAGTTCGAGGCAGTGAGCTGGCAAAATCATTTTGCAGCCCGGACTGCGAACTTTGTTTCTCACGAGAGTTCCGGACCCCAGTAAAGTATTCATTTGCATACAGCCAATCAGAGCTCACTTTGAACTTGTTGTATATGAACAACTTCGCAGAGGCAGCCATGCGGATAACGAAGGATCAGATCCGTTCAGCTGTCAGATTATGCCTAGACGCAAAGCCCAACACAACATTCGTAAATGTGTAAAAAAACAACCAATCTCTTCGTAAAACACACTCTGCCAAGTAAAGGATAAGGAATTTTTTCCCAACCAAGCTCTTCTATCTACTGTGATGTGATCTTTGCAGTGAGGGGCCGCGCATTTTCCTGATGAAACATCACTCCTTTTCGATTCACTAAAGTGGGTCTTTTTTTCTTTTTTCAAAGCTTGGTTCAAACGCTCCAATTGCTGACAGTAGACTTGAGCATTGATTGTTGCATTAGGTGGTAACAGTTCAAAGTGAATTACTCCTTTGCAATCCCACCAGATAGAGAGAAGAACCTTTTTCCCATGAAGTACCCTTCTCGGTTGTGGTTGAGCTTTTCCCCTTTTACCAAGCCACTGTTTACGACGTTTAACATTTCGATAGATGATTCATTTTTCATCACCAGTCACAAGTCTATCCAAAAAGGGTGAAATGAGTTCACGAGGCGCCCATTTTCCAAGTTTAGGAACCTTTCCAAGTTGTTGAAGATGACGATGAATAGTTGTATTGGTTTGAACTAAGCTTTATTGCCAATTCTTCAACTGATAATGCAGGATTTACTCCAAGTAATGCCTCAAGGAGCTTATCATCAAAGTCAAGGCTGAAATCTCCACTTCTGAATTTTGAAAACCAACCATCTTCTGCAAGTTCTTTCATTCAAGCATTCTTTCCCATAAACTGAGTGTATGTTTTAAGTCGCTTCGGCTGCAGAGTTTCCTTTTTTGTACTCATAAAGCATTATGTGCCTCAAATGCTCTTTGGATACTTCCATGTTAGGAAGAATTTTAATCTAAGAAATTTTAATTCTATTAATCTGCAAAATAATATTTAATTAGTTTAAATGTACAGAAATGCGTAAAAATAATTTTTAATTCCATTAGACATTCTAAAATACTATTAAATTTCATTCAATTTTAAAGAAGGTAGAATCGGACAGAACTTATGGGATGACCTGATAATTCATCAGTCGTAACAAATCGACACCGGTTGTCAAGCAGCGTGGTTAACACGAGTGCGCGCGCACACACATACACACACATACACACACATACATACACGTATAAACATTCATATACACACACATATACACACACACGTACATACACATATATACACACATATACACACACATGAAGGGCCTCCACACAGTTTCTATCAGCCAAATTCATTCATGAGGCATCGGTCGACCCGGGGCTTTAGTAGAAGTCACTTGCCCAAGTTACCACGCAGTGGGAGTGGGACCAAACGCGAAACCACATGATTGTAAAACGAGTTCCTCAACTAAACAACCATGTCAGCGCCTGTTGAACTAATTAAACATAATATGCTAAATTCTGAGATGAACTGACAATAAATGATTTGTCCACAATGACAATACAACTTTGACAATGACATCACACGTACGTAAATAAAATCTGGTTTAATTTTGTCTTGTCTTCAGTAAAACAATGCAACAATAAAAATAAAACACGCATTAACTCTATCGTTTATTGAAGTTTTCCTGTGACTATTTTTATTTTAAATATATATGTTATTTCTTAAATGTATATGAAAAACTTGGTAAGCTAGCAGTGTGAACAGATACTATTTGTTGGCACTCCGTCGCTTATGACGTCGAGGGTTCCAGTTGATCCGATCAACGGAGCAGCCTGCTCGTGAAATTAACGTGCAAATGACTGAGCACTCCACACACACGTGTACTCTTAACGTAGTTCTTGGGGATATTCAGCGTGACACAGTGTGACAAGGCTGGCCCTTTGAATTACAGGCACAACAGATACAAAAAGTAAGAGTGAGAGAAAGTTGTAGTGAAAGAGTACAGCAGGGTTCGCCACCATCCCCTGCCGGAGCCTCGTGGAGCTGTAGGTGTTTTCGCTCAATAAACACTCAGAACGCCCGGTCTGGGAATCGAAGCCGCGATCCTATGACCGCGCGTCCGCTGCCTTAACCACTAGGCCATTGTGCCTCCACCACAGATATTATAAATGGTGTGTAAATAAGGTGTAAACAAATACATGGTGGACCAAAAGTAGAGTTTACAGTTATCACGTAGGCACTTTAAATTTCTTTCAAAACAGTTCATTACATTTAAATTTCTATCTTACAAATTGAAGAGGGAGCTTGACAAAATTAACAAAACAATGGCTTCATATTTTTTTTTATAATTAAGGTCTAAACTGTTAATAAATGAATGCGAAAGAGATAGTTAAACAACTGTAAACCTACTTTTGAGCCACCTTGTATGGGACGATGTATATTTGTTGTATAATAAAGTTTCGTCGTGAAACATTATTGCGTTCTTATTCTGAATTTCTATTGCTTGATATTTCAATGTGATGAGCAATCTGTGTGAAAGTAGTTTTAAACTTCCTTCCTTCCCGAGTTATATAGGGTACTCATACGGCCGGTTTCCCCGGTTTCTGTGCTGTATATATCCCCCACCTGGACAGGACATCGGTCTGACGCAGGATTACTCATTTTTGTCAGGAAGGATGACGACGAAAGCGATAATAAATAAGAGGGGAAGAGGAGGGGAGGAGGAGAAGTAAGAAGAAGAAAAAGAGGGGAGGAGGAGGATGACGACGATACTGATGATGGGAGGATGGGAAAAGCAGAGAAAGAAGGGGTGAGGCAGAAGGTAAAGGAAACGAAGAAGAAGAAGAAGAAGAAGAAGAAGAAGAAGAAGAAGAAGAAGGAGGAGGATGACGACGATAATGATGATGGGAGGAGGGGAGAAGGAAGGGGCGAGGAAGAAAGTGAGGGATACAAAATAGAAGAAGAAAAAGCATTCGGTCTCAGGGTTGGTATGGTATGTTATTTATCGACCCCCCCCCCCCCATTCCCTGACAAGATAAAAGCAAAGTTGACCTGGGTGGGATTAGAAACGGAACAAATATTACAAGGTATTTAATCCGACTCCCTAATGACTAGTCAATTACGCGCCTTATATATATACAAACATACATACGTATGTATGTATGTATGTATGTATGTATGCCTATATGCATGTATGTATATGAGTGTGCGTATGTATGTATGTATGAATGTATATATGTGTGTGTATATAAGCATGCATGTATTTATGTGTGCGTATGTATGTACGAATGTATGCACACACAGAATCCCCACTGTCACACACATATATCGTTACTTTCAATCGGCAGAAGTTATAAAATGACTCGAAGGCTGAAAGTTTCGTTTATCACACTTAGCAATGCCGTGCACGAAACTTTCGACCATTGAGTCTCTTTACAACTCCTGACGATTAAAAATAACAAATACACACATAAATACATACATAAATACATACATACATACATACACACACACATATGTACACACACACTTTTTCATATATTGATTTTCATTTATTCTCTCTGTGTGTATGTATGTGTATATGTGTGTGTGCGCTCGCGCCTATATATATATGTATATATATATACATACATACATGTATATATATATATATATATATATATATATATATATATATATATATATGCATATACACATACGCACACACACACACGTATGTGTATGTATGTATGTATGCATATATATATATATATAAACATCATAATTACGCACACACACATTGCATTACAAATATACACGCATTCTTTAATATATCGTTCATTGTGGCTGCAGCAGAGGAAATTAATCTCCCTTATAATTATTTCCTATGATAATCTCACTTTAGATATCAGTTTCCAATCACATGATGGTTTTCTTCATTGTAGGCCATAAATCAAAATCCATATGAAATCCAATAAAATGCATAAATGATTTGCCACTGTCCGTCTGATTGGCAAAGTTTCACCTTCAAATACCACCTCAACTACTAAACTCACAAGCCAACCCGTGTCGTCTCTACCTATCTTTTATCGCAACTACAACGATCTCTGTGTCCCCTATTTCTTTCCTACCCCACTCTGTTCTTCCGTCTCGTCGCTCTTTGTACTTAAACAAGCAATATACCGCCGCCGTCTATGGCCGCTTGTTCCATACACTTCTCGCTCGTCGTTTTCTTACTCCGAACATCTCACTGTATTATTTCTTATTCTTTACGTCATTCAATCTTTATATAACTGCTTATTATGGAAACATGCTTTCTCTCCGACTACTGATTTCCAACAGTTCATAGTCAACACAAACCGTATTAATTCCACATATTTATTCATATCATCTTTTTCAGAAATAGGTTGAGAAAACGTATTCTTTTTTTTTTTTTGCGTCTAAAACACTGAGCATATAATAGATAGTAAAAATGCATTGCAATCGCTCTGTGCTCAATTTCTTGGCTCAAAATACAATCATTATCATAAAATAGAGTTCGCTGTCAATCACGAGCAATTGTGGCTTGGTGATACATACCACGTTTCGCTAATTGCTTTAGGTGCATGAATAGTCGAGCAGGCATGGACATTATCTCGGCTTCTTCACCCTTGACCCGACCTAGCAGAACATCTGGGATACTACTACTTGAGTGAGGGCTGCATCAACACTTGGCTTGTACTCATAACAGCAAGAGGAACGTGAAAGGAAGTGCCTTGCTGAAGGGCACAAACGCGCTATTCGATCCAGACTTCTCGGGCCATACCACTCGTGAGTTGAACTCCTGGGTTGGGCGTAGCTTTGTGTTCTTGAGAAAAGTACTTCATTTCAATTTGCTCCAGTCTACCAGTGAGTCCCAGCTCGGTGCTGCCACAGCCCTCTCTTCCTCCAGCGGTCACATGTTCGATGTTTCGCTGGATCAAGAGTGCGGGAACCAAGGTGTTCTATTTCTGCTCGTGACTATTTTGGTCCCCAAAACAATTAACGAAATTATGGTTCATATCAAACTATTCTGCTGGTTGAACTAATAACGCCTTTCGTTTTCCAAAATGGTTAGGATTGATTTGAAGGAATTTGGCTGCGATTGCTTTCAGGTTTAGTAAACTAGTTAAACTTACCCCATTAACTCAGTTCCTATTCTGTTTTCTTGCTTGTTTGCTTGCTAGGATATTTCATTGATGGGATAATAAAAATCACTTGAGTGTACGCATTGGTGTCGTATTTGATGGCATATGTTTTCCCTTAAAAATGTCTAAAAAAAATCAGCTGGTTGCGATGTTGGGCATCTTATAAGCTAATTTTGTTCCTGACGCTCACTGGTATAGTCTAATTTCAATCCATCCAGACACTCTTTCCTATCCAATGTGATTCTATAATAACTTACTTTGTATATAATACAATAATGTTTTCTGCAGTAGTTAAGCCACTTTTGTAATGTTTTGTAATGTACTGCCAGATTGCATAAAATGTTACATGCATTATTGAATTAAACACTTTTTTTCTCTTGAATACGCACTGTTTGAATTTGGGTTGCATCCAGTACATTCGCGTGTCAGTAATACCACCCAATTACGGTATCTCAGAAACTACGAAATTTGGAATTACACGTTACATATATTTGGCTTCTGCAGAAAGTCATTTCAGGAATGGAGTATCTTAAAACACTATTCAGCATGTCATGTTTCAGATGAAATATTGCTTATGTCAGCAATTCTAAAGAATGAACGCATTTTCTCACGTTAATGACATCCCGAGTCTCAAGAACCTCACAGAGAACCATCATTTTGCACCACAAGCTTCGACCTCCCAGCCCAACCGTAAACCTCCCAGTGAACTTGATGTCAATGCCCTTAACACAGGACAAATTTTCGGATTCCAGGCAAGAAGTTATTTTCCTCTGAAAATTTCTTTGTCATTATTTGCAGTGATATCAAGGCGGTGAGCTGGCAGAAACGTTAGCACGCCGGGCGAAATGCTTAGCAGTATTTTGTCTGCCGTTACGTTCTGAGTTCAAATTCCGCCGAGGTCAACTTTGCCTTTCATCCTTTTGGGGTCGATAAATTAAGTACCAGTTACGTACTGGAATCGATGTAATCGACTTACTCCCCTTGTCTGTCCTTGTTTGTCCCCTCTCTGTTTAGCCCCTTGTGGGCAATAGACAAATAAGAAACGTTAGCACGCCGGGCGAAGTGCTTAGCTGTATGTCATCTGTGTTCAAATTCCATCGAGGTCAACTTTGCCTTTCATCCATTCGGAGTCGATAAATTAAGTACCAGTTGCGTACTGTGGTCAATCTAATCGACTGGCTCCCTCCCGGAAAATTTCGAGACTTGTGCCTAGAGTAGAAAAGATTATTTGCAGTGATATTTTCCTTATTGTTGGGTTTCAAAATGTTAAATAAATCTAAGACTGTTAATGTTATACAAATGTTACTGTATTTCATGGCATATCAAGGCGTACTTTTATACCCCCAAAATGTCTCGTAATCACCCCGGGTCCTACAATCAAAGGTGAGCCAATATTACATGCTTTAATGCTCTAAAAACCCGTTGTTCTGAATACGTGCAACTGAATTTGAAGTTTGTCTAGTTTTCCCGTGTCTTTTATGCCATTAAACGTAGTAACTAATATAGAACTGTTAATGTTATCTATCCAGCCATCTTCTTCACCCGCTGTTTCTGGGAGGGTCATGGAGGTGAGGTCCTTTAGCATCTCCTCCATAGGATCCTATCAGAAACAACTGTCATTAGACTTTCCAGCTTGATTCCCAAGCGTGACCAACTGAGACTATGGATATTATCCACCCATCTAAGTCTCCTGTCCGATGGCTTGGCTTAAAGAATCTATCTTGCGATTCTGTCTTGCGACATTCTAATCACATGTCCGTAATTCCGGAACCGTGACCTCTCAATGCAGAGAAGTAGCGGCTCGACCTGGAGAGATCCCTAATTTCCGAGCTATGTACCTTGGTGAATAACATTACTCCAGCAATGCTTACGAAACACACAATGTTAAATTAACAAAAGGCTGTTAGTGTTATCCTAATATTAGTTAGTATAAGGCTGTTTAATCTTATGTTAATGTTAAATTAATACAAAGTTATTAATGTTATGCTAATATTAAATTAATATGACTGTTAATGCTTTAATGTTATTCTAATGCTAATTAAGACAAAGCTATTAATGTTATGCTTCTATTAATGAATACAAAGCTGTTAATGTTATGCAAATAGTTGCGTTGCATACGTGATTACTTATTTTCTTATAAATGGCGGTGAGGGGAAATCGGAACAATGAACTGGTGAAATGAGAAAATAAAAGCTTGAGAAATACAGAGTTATACATACGTATATACATGCATGCATACATACATACATACATACGTACATACATACATACATACATGCATACATGCATGCATGCATACATGCATGCATGCATACATGCATACATGCATACATACATACATACATACATGCATACACATGCGTATATATATATATATACATTCATGCATAAATTTATACATGCTTGCGTATATATTCGTATATACAATCACGCTTACATACATACATACAAACATACATTCATACAAACATGCATACATACATACATACATGTATACATACATGCTTACATGCATACTTACATACAAGAATACAAATATGCACATACATGCGTGCAATGCACACACACACACACACACACACACACACACACGTACACACACACGTACACACACATACACACACACACACACACACACACACACTCACACACACATATAGAGAATGAGAAAGAACAAGGAAAAGGGAGAGAAAGATGAATGAATACATTGGTGCCAAAACAAAACGGAGGCAACAGTATTCGAATACCAAAAGTTTATTTAAGATGAATAACTTTACAAACAGTTCCCCGGAGTTTCGTTTGGCCAATCATCAGACAGAAGTCTGTGTTCTTGAGCAAGGTACTTCATTTCATGTTACTCCAGTTTACCCGGCCGTAATGAGTTCTAGTTGGATGCTCATGAAGCTGTCTCTACTTCCAGCTGTTACATCCTCGATGTTCCGCTGGATCAGATTTGACGGAGCGTGGAAGGTGTTCTATGTCTGATCGCGACTAAAATAATTAGTGAAAGCATAGTATATATCACCAAACTATACTCGCTCTCAGGTGACGGCTGACTGTACTATTATCCAGTGATTCAAGGCTGCGAGTTAGTTGAGTCGTTATCGTGCCGGACAAAAAAATCCTTTGCGGCATTTCCTCCGGCTTTATGTTCTCAGTTCAAATTCAACCGAGGTCGACTTCGGTTTGCATCCTTTCGGGATCGATAAAATAGGTATCAGCTGAGTACTGAGGACCGATGTAATCGATTAGTCCGCTCCCCCAATTTTTTAGGCCTTGTGACGGTAGTAAAAAGTCTGATATCAATAATTGCTTTCCTTTTTCAAAAGACTGCGCGGCGCATTGTGTCCTTGAGCAAGACTCTTCATTTCAACTGTAAATTGGTAACTCTGCAACGGAACAGCCTTCCGATCAGGAGGAATGTTGACCTGATCTCCTAGCCAGCGGGCTGACATCATTCGAAGGCCAAGACAATGCGAAGCGCACTGTGACCAGCGATGTATAACAACATCCGATAGTCTGTTCGATACCATAATTCCGTGACAGACACTGCATCGGTCCCTCGCGGGTGAGATACGGTACAACTGGTTGTGGCGCACCTTTCGGTGCAAATACATACATAGGTGCAGGAATAGCTGTGTGGTAAGAAGCTTGCTTACCAACCACATGGTTCTGGATTCAATCCCATTGCGTGACACCTTGGACAAGTGTCCTCTACTATAATGATCGTTGGATGATGTGCTTCTGGATGCAATGTACCCTGTCTCTGTTTGGGAAACGGACTACTGGTACGATGGAAACTGAAATATATTCGTTTCAAATTTTGGCACAAGGCCAGCAATTTCGGGGTGCTCCACTGCTACTTATTTAATATATCTCGTAAGGATGGGAGCCAAAGTCGGACTTGGCAGAATTCGAATTCAGAACGTAATGTCGTACGACATGCTATTACGCATTTTGTCTGGCATGCTAACTATTCTCCAAGATCTCGCTTTATATATACATACATACATACACACATATATATATATATGTGTGTGTGTGTGTGTGTGTGTGTGTGTGTGTGTGTGTGTGCTGTGTATTATTCATGTCTATCTATTTATCTATCTATCTATCTATCTATCTATCTATCTATCTATCTATCTATCTATCTATCTATCTATCTATCTATTGTCTCTCTGTCACGTGTGTGTGTGTGTGTGTGTTCTTTTCATTATTCGATGTGGTTCGTTCAAATAGTGCCAATCATTATAACAATGGAACAATTGATCTTTCTTCGTATGGGTCACCTTCAAGATTACAATGAATCAGAGCATTCTTCTTCAAAAGTATTGCCTTTCCATCGAACTTCACCCCGAAACACCATAAGTATGTTTGTATGTATGTATGTATGTATGTATGTATGTATGTATGTATGTTCTCTTAAATTTAGAGTACATTTTTACCGGTCAGCTACTTGGTAGCAAGGTTGTGAAGGAAAGTACCTTATTTTAATCATAATCTTTTAAATCTCCAGAAGGTCTTTCAGATTTTTATAATCCCAGATATCGTAATCATTTGTGACGCATGAATGAAAGATTTACGTTCTCTCCCCAAGATCCCAAGTTCAGCAATGTATGCTTGTATGTATGCAAAAGGGCAAAGATCCCCTTCGGTCATAAATGACCATGGGATTGCAACTAGAAAGTTACCCTCCGAGGCACAAGCCCGGGCAAGGTTGTTTATGGAGGATCAGCAGTCGCCCTTGCATACCAGCCTCCCCTCTCCACGCCAGCAATGTTATCCAAGGAAAAGGCGGATACAGCTTGGCATCAGTGACGTCGTAACTCATTTCTACAGCTGAGTGAACTGTAGCAACGTGAAATAAAGGGCCTTGCTCAAGAACACAACATACACCCCCGTCCGGGATTCGAATTCACTACCTCATGATTAGGAACCTTACCCTCTAGCCACTGAATCATGCACCTTCATTTATGTATGCATCTATGTATACATATATGTATGTATGTATGTATGTATGTATGTATGTATGTATGTATGTATAAGTTTTCAATACTTTTTCTTCTAGATTTAGTTTAGCTATTCTCCACAACATTGTTCTTTGAATTTGATTACGTATTGAAGCTTCTAAGTTTAGCACTCGTCTGTTTTTAGATTCCTAAGAGTTACATCTTAAATTGTCATATGTTTAGCATTGTGTTCGTATTATTTCTTTGACCGATCTTCACGCTTCCGTTGGTTTATAATTCTCTGAATAAGTCAACAATAGTAAATATAGAGAACAATTACCCCTTAAAGGGCAAATTATAGTCTGAATACGATTACATTTTGAGATGTTGTTTCCAGTTGTTGGAGTCCCATTTTATTATTTTTGTAATGGCTACAGCTGTAGCGAAATTCTCACCAGTGGAAAGCAGATTCTAACTCAGTTTCTGTATAATTTTCTTCTACATGCATGAGTTTTTCGAAATGTTGTCATAGACAGCGATTTTGTTTACATCGGGCCTCGTTTCAGGTACACGGTATTGACAAGTCACAAAAATAACGAAACATCGATGTCTGTCGCTCCTGAATGGAACCAGATACGAGTTTTGACTTCTGTGTGTTTTAACGTCTGTAAAGGGATCTTTCCCCGGAGGGGTACGACAGTTTCTGGCTTTTCTACGATACACACACAGTAAATAACGATATATATGTATATACGCATGTAAGTATGCATACATACATACATACATACATACATACATACAATGGCACTTGTATCAAAACAGGTGTCACTAAAGAGTATTACTGCCGAATAAAGAAAATTTGGACTTCAGAACACTCTGCATTCAATAAAACAATGGCCCACAATGTCTTTGCAGTGCTAGTACTCATACCAACATTTGGGTTGCTTGATTGGACGCTCAAGGAGATCCGAGGCATTGATGTGAAAACCCGAAAAATACTAACAAGCACACATAATTTCCACATAAACAGTGACATACACTGCCTTTATCTCAAACGAAAACAAGGCAGCAGATGCTTAACATCGATCGAAATGCCTTTGAATGTCGTATCATATTCTTTCGGCAACATCTTTTAACCACCAAGTGCTGAAGTGCATCCCTTGACCAAGTTTGCGTACATGAGGCAGATAACATCAGAAGATTTGGAAGTCAGCTCCTTGAGCAACACTTTATGTCTGGTAACCTAGAATGCATACCCAAAGAAGTCGCACGGCTCTGCCGCAACGTATCATAACATAAAAGGATGAGCCTATATGAGCAGAAGACTATGCATGGATATGTTAATAGAAAGCTCCGAGATGATAGTAACATCGATCATTAAAGCAGTTTATCATGGACCAATTGCCGGATTACTACATCCCACTTTGAAGGGTATGCGTGTGCAATCCAGGAACAGGAAACATCAACCAAGTACCTGGTGCACAAAAGGGACAGAGATACAGGAAAAGCAGTAAAATGTGACAACCGATGCAGATCTTGTGGAGTTAACACCGAAGATATCACCCACAGCATAAACAGTTGTCCGAAAATGTCATCACGGTATTATCTACCAATGAGACATGATGCTGTAGCTAGGGCACTCTATAATGAAATCCGCCAGAAAGATATCACTGAGGACAAAGAAATAAGAACCCACAGTATTTTAGAAGCCATAGCCACTCATAATAAAAAAGGAGTACTAGGTGAATTTTCCCGTGAAGACCTCAATAAAACGTAAGCACAACAGACCTGATATAATGATTTGGGATAGAAAAGTGAAACTATGCACAGCTGTGGAAATTAGCTGCCCCCCAGCGGATGTTAACATAAAGCTGAAGATCAGTGAAAAAAAGAACACCTATGCTGAACTATTCAGAAATCTACAGTTACTCTTTCCAGATTACAAGTTCAGGTTTATGCCTGTAATTATTAGAGCCCTGGGATAAGTAACACACTGCCTAATCTTGAGAAATAAGGTTTCTCAAAACCAGAAAGGAGAAAGCTAATTCGAACACTACAGATCCAATCCATCACTGAAACTGTAAAATCTGTAAAACTTTCCAGACGTTTAACATTTAAATATGTATGAGCATGTCTAGATATGCAACTATATGCATGAGAATACATACATACATACATACATACATACATACATACATACATACATCAAAAAGAAAAATACCGTTATTGATGTAGAAATTCCAAAGAAGGAGCCTTGAATCTAGGTTAGAAACCGGCTCTTTCTCTATTGGCAAAACATCTTGAAATAAAACATACATACATACACACAAACGCATACATGCATATACACATACAAAAACGGCAAAGATCCTGATGTGTATGTATATATAATTATTCATCGAAAATATCACCAAAGCCGTTCAATTTGTTGAAGAGGTTATTGTCAAACGTAGAAAACCTAAAAAAGGAAGCTTAAAAAGGAAATTTCATATTTGTTTATAATGATTTCTCGCATGACATTTTTTAAATAAAAATAACTTATAATTGTCAGTTGATAAATATATTGATTTCTTCTTCAAGTACTTACCCAATTAGAAGCACTTATAATCAATGGAATTGGATAATGTACACTAGTGTACAAAATATCGATTACTCTGCCACCATAAATGGTAAAGTGGATATGAACTGTAAAATAACGATGTTTTTACCCGATGTACTTGTTCGGATAGAATAAATTACTGACTTTTCGATGACAAATATCAAACAACTAAGGATCATAGCGATTACTTTAGGTTACTTTCTTGTTTATTTTTAAATGTATTTTTCCAAATTTTTTAATAATAATCCTTTGTACTATAGGCCTGAAATGTTTTTGGTGGGGAGGGGGATAATCGATTACATTGACCCCAGTATTCAACTGGTACTTATTTCATCGACTCCGAAAGGATGAAAGGCAAAGTCGACTTCGCCGGAATTTGAACTCAGCACGTAGCGACAGACGAATTTCCGCCAAGCATTGCGCCCGGCGTGCTAACGTTTCTTATTTCTTTACTGCCCACAGGGGGCTAAACATAGAGGGGACAAACAAGGACAGACAAATGGATTAAGTTGATTACATCGACCCAGTGCGTAACTGGTACTTAATTTATCGACCCCTAAAGGATGAAAGGCAAAATCGACTTCGGCGGAATTTGAACTCAAAACGTTGAGACAGACGAATTTCCGCCAAGCATTGCACATAGCGTGCTAACGGTTCTGCCAGCTCGTCACATTTACTGTCTTAATAATAATAAAACTATATTTCATCTATATCTTAGTGAATAATAATAAGAAACCAAGAATAAACAAAATAATAATTAAAATAAGCACGTAGATCACACAAGTTTGGCAACCGCAGGTTTTGGAATGAAACGCTGGCAACATTTCATCGTTTTTCCCTTTTCTTCCTTTATTTCTCCACCACAACTACGACAAGGTGTAACATTTTCTTCGTCATTTAAAAAGGCCATTTTTTCTTAAATCATCTCGTCGCTGATCACATTGTAAAAGTCTTTAGCCAACATCTTAAAGGTTTTTAGAAATTGAAAACTAAACTCAAAAGTAACCTTAAGTGATCACCCTTTAAATTGTGGATCACACGCCAAAATAGCACCGGATCATCTCTGTTGACTATTTTTCAGTTGCACTGAAATGAGTGGAGGCGCAATGGCTTAGTGGTTAGGGAAGCGGACTCGCGGTCGTAGGTTCGCGGTTTGGATTCCCAGACCGGGCGTTGTGAGTGTTTATTGAGCGACAACACCTAAAGCCCCCACGAGGTGAAAGTGTACAGCAGGGTTTGCCACCAACCGTGCTGTACTCTTTCACTATTAATTTCTCTCACTCTTACTTCCTGTTTCTGTTGTACCTGTATTTCAAAGGGCCAACCTTGTCACACTCTGTGTCACACTGAATCTCCCCGAGAACTACGTTAAGGGTACGCGTGTCTGTGGAGTGCTTAGCCACTTGCACGTTAATTTCACGAGCAGGCTGTTCCGTTTATTGGATCGGCTTGAACCCTCGCCGTCCTAACCGAGCGTTACATTTACGATTACACGATCGTAGTTTCGATTACCGGATCGAGTGGTGAACTGTGTTCATATCACGTTGCTCCTGCCTACTCAGCTGTGAACGTGTAACCATGTGACGAATCGATATCCCGATCAGAGGAGATGTGATTTCGGTCATTCATACGCCGTGGAAAACTGGACGACCGACCCGATGCGACCTAAGACTCAATACTTTCATGTCCAAGGTTGATGATGATGATGATGTGGCAGTAGAGATAGTTGATTATATCCACCCAAATACAAAGCTGGTACTTGTTTATCATCAGACAAAATCAGCCATGGCAAAAATTGGATTCAGAATCCCCCCAAAAATACCAAAATGCGTTTCGCGATCTTCAGTGCAGGCCTGGATATTTTATAGAATTCATCAAAGAAATTCGAAAACTAATTGTAGAAGCTTCGCCAATAAGCGCAGGCGTGGCTGTGTGGTTACAAAGCTTCCTTCCCAACTATGTGGTCTTGGGTTCAGTCTCAATGTGCTCACCATGGACAGATGTCTTCTAATTTAACCTTGGGCCGCCCTATGCCTTGTGAGTGAATTTAGCAGACAGAAACTGAAAGAAGACCGTCCGGTATGTAGGTATATGTCTGAGTGTGAATGTGGTGGTGGCGGTGTGTGTGCGTGCGTGCATGCGTGTGTGTTTGTGTGTGTATATGCTTGTTAGTTTGTTCTCCACCACCGCTCGTAAGTGGAGAGTTAACTTCAGATTTCACAATAGTTCAGCATAGGTGCTCTCTTTTTCCCTGGTCGTCAGCTTTATGCTAACATCCGCTGGGCAGCTAATTTCCACAACTGTGCAGTTTCTTTTTTCTATCCCAAATCATTATAGCAGGTCTGTTGTGCTTACATGTGCGCATGTATGTATGTATGTATGTATGTATGTATGTAATTATGTATGTGTGTGTGTGTATGTATGTATGTATGATACATACACACATTCCGCTTCGGGAATCGAAACCATAATTTTTACAATTGCGAGTGCAACAGCCTAACTACAAAACCACGCACCTTCACACACACACACACACACACACACACACACACACACACACACACACACACACACACACACACACACATATATATACATTTTTATATATGTATATGTGTGTTTGTGTGCGAGCGTGTGTGTGTGTATGCTAGACCTGCAAATAGAACATCATTGGTACAGTACGATCTATTGCATGCATACATACATACATTTGAGAGAGGAGAGGAGAGGAGAGGAGAGGATGAAAGTGCTACAGAAAACGGAATTTTTCACTGAACATATTCATCCATTCAGACACCAACTACAAAAATTTGTCTGGTCACATAATTTCTCACTTATCATTTCAAGAAAAACACTTCATTATATCAAGCTTGCATACATTCACCATCTTCTTCGTGACTGACTGAACATTCTATAAAAGATCGCCGTCGATTTGTCTTACTTTTTAAATCAATTCACATTCACAAATAATTCACACAACGAAGCCAAGAGTCTCCACGTATTTCTCCGTTAATACTTTTGCTGTTCGTTTTTAAAAGCTATTGCTCTACTCATACTGTCTTGATTGTTTGCTTTACTTCTTTTTATACATCTGCTTCAAATCTACTTATTTTGTCTATCTTTCTATCTATCTATTTACTCTTTTGTATCGAATTCTGTGAAGAATAAAGTCGTTTGTTATTGGGTTTCCCCTGGTTGATGGCATTTACGATTAAAGCGGTAATATTGGTCGTGTAGTAAGCACTGGCTTTCTTTCTTTGCGCTCCGAGTTCAAAATACAGCAGCAGAGTCGATAAATAATTATTTGTCTTTCTATTTGTCTGTGTCTCTCTTTCTCTATGAAATCCGGTGCATTGAGACCCAGAGAGGGGTGGACACTTCTAGATCTAAAAGTACCCGAGACATGTAACTCTAAAAATCCAGCAAGACTTGACGGGTCAATACATGGCGTATAATTCGATGGCAAAAGTAACTCGGCAGTGTCTGTGAAACTTGGGAGGAATGAACTCTATAAGGTATTTCTTTTTCTCGAAAGCACGCATTTAACGCATTCCTCACCAATCATTTGTCTACACACGCACGCACACAGACACATTGTAGTGTGATTAAGTTTTCTTCGAAAGCATGTGATTGGGTTTCGATCTCACGACACGCAAACTAACGCGCTCACATTAGAATTAATAAATATGTAATGTGTCGAAAGTGTGCTAGTTTTTGGTCTATAATGTGGGGTTGAGCGTGTCTGCGTCCATAGTATGTGTTTTTTCCTATTTTCCGTATGTTTTTTTTTTCTGTTTTTGCTGACCCTCTGTGTTACATTTTATTATTAATACACATGTACTCTTCAGGTGATAAGCTGGCAGAATCGTTACCGCGCCGGACAAAATGTTTAGTAGCATTTCTTCCGACTTTACGTTCTGAGTTTAAGTGCCACCGTGGTCAACGTTGCTTTTCATCCTTTCGGTGTCGGTAATATATGTACCAGCTGAGCATTGGGGTTGATGCAGTCGACTTGGCATATCCCTCGACATTGCTGGCCTTGTGAAAAAATGTGAAACCTATATACATGTACTCTACTAAAAATTATTGGGTAATTCTTCAGTTTAATATTAGTGTTTTAACATATAAGTTCACATAAAATCAAACATTGACACACACACACACACACACACTTATAGGTACACATACGCCAAGTTTCTGCAGACTCTCCGTCTATCAACTTCCATTTACAAGCACACTTATAGATCCCACCCCTACTGGCTATAGGAGAAGAAAAGAACATGTTCATTAATATCATGCACATTGAGATCGAACTCAGAGCTACGATGTTGTGAAGCGAGCTTTTTAACCACACAATAATACTTATAACTGTGTTCTTTGTTTCCTCCTCCAACGATTTCTTTTGAGTTCTTGCTTGATTTTGCTCTTGTGTTATACTGTTATTTCTAACACTTTCTTAAAACAGAACTCTCTTCTGTTTTTCGACGTCAATCAAACGAAACACAAGTGCTGACAAGATTTAATCTCTATGTCCCGATCTGATAACCTGGCAGCCCGACTTAAGGTAATTTATTCGAAAATTTAATTACATATTTACCAGTCAATCAATCATTCAACCAATCACTCAACCAAATTTGTTTTAACAGGAACATTAATAACATCGATCTCAACATTCTCAGAGGACAGAACTCATTGTTCTAAACTATTCCAATGAAAAATAATCAATTAATTTCTCCTACATTCACTCTGTCTCTTCATAAGTCAGATTGTCAGATAAATTCATTCACTTTTTTTTACTTGGTACTCGACCTTCATATATTTGAAGAATGGTAAAATTTATTCAAATATCAGAAACGATGAACAGAAGTTGTAGAGGAAGAATAGAGCTTCAAGTATATATATAAAAAAAAGAGAGAGAGACCATAAAACAATACGATAAAGACACTTTTCGTGTCAATTCAAATAACATTTGAAAGGATCAAAATAAAATGGAAAAATATGGACGACTTTATCTCACAACCAAATATGTGTGTGTGTATATTCCTACACCTATAACGAATCTCCTCAAATATATATATATATATATATATATATATATATATATATATATATATATATATATATAGGGTGAGCCCTTCGGTCATGAATGACCATGGGATTGCACCTAGAAAGTTACCACCCGAGGCAAAAGTCCGGGCAGGGTTGTTTATGGAAGACTAGCAGTCGCCCACACATACCAACCTCCCCTCTCCATCTCACCGATGTTGTCCAAAGGAAAAGCAAAGGCCGATACAGCCTGGCACCAGTGACATCACAACTCAATTCTACAGATGAGTGAACTGGACAATGTGAAATAAAGTGTCTTGCTCAAGAACACAACACGCAGCCCGGTCCGGGAATTGAACTCACAAGCTCACAATCGTAAGCTCGTCACTAGCCTGCTCCTTAATTTCACGAGCAAGTGGCTAAGCACTCCACAGACACGTGTACCCTTAACGTAGTTCTCGGGGAGATTCAGCGAGACACGGTGTGACAAGGCTGGCCCTTTGAAACACAGGTATAACAGAAACAGGAAGTAAGAGTGAGAGAAAATTGTGGTGAAAGAGTACAGCAGGGTTCGCCACCATCCCATGCCGGAGCCTCGTGGAGCTTTAGGTGTTTTCGCTCAATAAACACTCACAACGCCCGGTCTGGGAATCGAAACCGTGATTCTACGACCACGAGTTCGCTGTCCCAACCACTGGGCCATTGCGCCTCACACACACACACACACACACACACACACAAATATGTGTGTGTGTGTGTGTGTGTGTGTGTGTGTGTGTGTGTGTTTAATGTTGACTGTCAGATAAAAGAGTACTCAGTACCATAGTAGAGATTAATAATGGTTTCAAAATTTGGCACAAGGCCAGTAGCAGGGATTAATAGTACATTTTATTTCGGTCAAGTCTGTCTCGAACAAGTTATGTCATAACTTGTCTGAAGATCTTGTGTACCTATAAATGAAACGCCGAGTAGCAAAAGACTGACTCCACCGAAATAAGATACGTTATATATACATATATATAGGCGTAGGTGTGGCTGGGTAGTAAGTAGTTTGCTTCCCAAACATACAGTTTCGGGTTCAGTACCACTGTGTGGTATCTTGGGCAAGTGTCTTCTTCTATAGCTTCGGGCCGACCAAAGCCTTGTGAGTGGATTTGGTAGACTGAAGGGAGCACGTCGTATACATACACACATGTGTGTGTGTGTGTGTGTGTATTTGTCCCTCATCATCGCTTGACAACCGATGTTAGTGTGTTTACGTCCCCGTAACTTAGTGGTTCGACTTATGCTTTGCTACCTTGTAATATAGAACCCACCAATGTCAATTTTGGTCTAAATGTTACGAGTTCGAGTTAGCCCTCCCTCGTCTTGATATCCAAGTTGAGTATTTCTTCAAGTGTCCTGTCTAGCTTTCAAAATGTTGCTACTTGCACTGACACTTTAAAAGCATTGTGATACGGCCATACTCAATGCGAACAACGCGGATTTTGAAATCTTCCGTCGTCCACTGAAGTGTTTCTTTGATCGCCCTAACTTTACCCAAGCATGCAATATTCTCGTCTATCTTCATTAATGGAAATAGACAACCCATTGTTATCCATATTCCTTGGTAACCAATGCTTCGATTAACTATAAAATATGAACATTTGCTGATCAAACTTCATTACTGGATCCCGTGATACTCTTCTCGCGAGTTCTTAGGTTCGAAAATATTACTTGGATATTTCGCTGAGGTCGATATTGCCTTTCATCCTTTTGTGGTCGGTAAAATAAATACCATTTGAAAACTGGGAGTCGATGTAATCGACTTATAACCTGCCCGAAATTTGCTGGCCTTGAGCTAAAATTTAAAACCGATATTAGTTGAATATAGCTTTAGCGACACCGACAAAACAGATGGAGGTTGATATCCTTTGCAGATTGCGTTATGCAGACTTTGCATTGTCGCAACGAAAAGAATTACAGGAATGATGTCACGCTGGAATGATTCTGTCGATAACCTATTTTTATTTGTGGCTGTGATGTTAGCTTCAGTTTTTGACGACAGCTGTGTGGACCAACTGTTACCAGTTTTCAACGGCATCGACCGTAGGAGGACGTTGACGTAGCATCCATGAATGTCTGTCATTTAAAAATACTGTGTATGCATGTATACTGACACATTAAAATAGGCACCAGTTGAGCGTTGGGATCGATGTGATCACCTAGTCACCTCACTCAAAATTTCAGCTCTTATGCCACTTATAGAAACGATTATTATTATTATTGAGTACTATCATTAAGTCGGCGAGCTGGCAGAATCGTTAGCACGCCGGGTGAAATACGTTACGTTATTTCAGCCGTCACTACGTTCAGAGTTCAATTTCCACCAGGGTCGACTTTGTCTTTCATTCTTTCGGATTCGATTAAATAAGTACCAGTTATGCACTGGGGTCGATGTAATCGACTCAATCCCTTCCCCAAGATCTGAGGCCTTGTGCTTGCAGTAGAAAGGATTATTATTATTATCATTGTTGTTGTAATTTATGTTTTCTTTTTTTTCAGTTACTTTAGTACCCGGCATTCTCCAGAGGCCAAGAGTCGCAAGGGCACTTTTGTTTTGCAATGCTTGCTAAAATTATCACTACATTTATTCCATTTTAGATGGAGAGTGCTTTCCGTAGTATATGGGCTGTATCCATCAAGGTTATCTTTTGTAGTTCACGGAGATTGGAGTTACCAGGGAGTTGCTTAATATAATTCTCAGCTGCCTTCTTTATCATTCCCAACGCACCCATTATTATTGGTATTATCCTAGTACTAAGCTTCTATTATTATTATTATTATTATTATTATTATTATTATTATTATTTACCAAGGTGATATCCGCCAACAGTACATTTGATTCAATATATTGCTGTATCACGTCAAAGGTCAAAATGAACGAATAATAGATATATGATACGAGTATTAACTCGGAAAAAAAAAATAAATAAAGGAAAAAGGAAGCCAACATAACGTGCAATACTAGGCGAATGCGAAGAATTTGATATTTAATGCTTCTTATAGAAAAAATAGCATCAAATAACAACTCAGAGTTGGGGGTAAGTGAAAAAGAAGGAGACGATGAAAAAGTAGGAGAAGAAAGAGAAAAAGAAATGGTGCAAACTGTTCATATCTCGGTGTATAGAGCCGGAAAAGTAAGGATGGGATTGGATCAGGTTAAATATAATACGGGCAATAGAAAGTTCAAATATTCACGGTTTGTATCCTATGACTGATAAATATTCGTGAAAGCAATGATTCAGTTTAATTTATTAGAACCGAAAATATGAAAGGCCAAGTCGACCTCGATGGTATTTGAACTCAGAATGTAAAACCGGAAGAAATGCGGCTAAGCATTTTCTCCGGCGTGTTAACGATTCTGCTAGCTTGCTGCCTGTAGATGGCTATAAGCCTTTCTAACTTTGACACAAGGCTAGCAATTTTGAGGGGATTGCTATATCGATTACATCGATCCCAGTGCTCCACTTGTTCTTATTTATATCGACCCCGACATGGATGAAAGACAAAGCCGACTTCGGTGACGTTTTAACTCAGAACGCAATGCGGATCACAGCAACAACTAACGAGGACAGATTGCAACAACAACAACAACGACGACAACAACAACAACAACAACAACAACAACCAGCAAGTAATATACAAGATAAGCTTCCGCCCAGGGCAACTCTGCCTTTCGTTCTTTCGAGGTCATATAAATAAAGACAAGTGAAACAATGGGGTCAATATAATCGACTTACCCCTCCCGCGAAACTCCTTACCTTGTGCTAAAATTTGAAACCAATATCCAAGACGTGCAAGTTAACAGAAAAATGGACATAAATTTTTCTTCATGAACAATCTATTAGCTTTCATGAACTTCATTTCCAAGACTTTTACCCGAAAATTGTTTTGTCTCCTCAAAAAAAATTCATAGTTAGGTTTCCTAGTTTGTCACCCAGTAAATCGCATTCTTTCCCCCTCTCAAGTGGATTTTGTTTCCTTTTTAGCAGAAATCCGCATACTCATTGACAGTTATACAAGCTCATACACGTCGCAGCTTCTGGCTTTCTGCAGTCAATAGTTTTTGCCCTTCGTCTATAACTTAACATTCATGTCAATAGAACACATAATGGCTCTTGTATAAACCTCGCAAAATACTCAATATCGCTTATTATTATTTTTTTTAATTTTACCTTTCTGCAGACATATTTGTACTAAAACTCGAACCATGTCCCCTTCCGGAACATGCAGCTGGTGTGGACATCTCATAAATCTCATTTGCACCGGAGCAGTACCATGCAACTCTCAAAATGCGTCTGATACATGTTTACATAGTATTTTATTTCGCTGCTTTTGCTCACTGACCACCATCTTTTTCTTTCAGCTCAATGATGAATCTTGCATCAATCAGGCTCCCCCCCACACACACACCTGATCGTTTGCATGAGAGCTGTTGCTTTCTTAAGGCACTTCTAATACTGTTATATACTTCTGGGTTTCTCATAATGCAGTTATCATTTATAGGTCAGAACAACTTTACAGCAACACACTTAATAGCGTACCGCCCTACATTCTCATTGTACATTCATATATCAGCGATTATTCTCAAATCTGTTTTACTTTTAAACTCGATTTATTAACATCGACTGTGGAGGCGCAATGGCCCAGTGGTTAGGGCAGCGGACTCCCGGTCATAGGATCGCGGTTTCGCTTCCCAGACCGGGCGTTGTGAGTGCTTATTGAGCGAAAACACCTAAAGCTCCACGAGGCTCCGGCAGGGGTAATGGCGAACCCTGCTGTACTCTTCAACCACAACTTTCTCTCACTCTTACTTCCTGTTTCTGTTGTGCCTGTAATTCAAAGGGTCAGCCTTGTCACACTGTGTCACGCTGAATCTTCCCGAGAACTACGTTAAGGGTACACGTGTCTGTGGAGTGCTCAGCCACTTGCACGTTAATTTCACGAGCAGGCTGTTCCGTTGATCGGATCAACTGGAACCCTCGACGTCGTAAGCGACGGAGTGCCAACTACAACAACAATTAACATCGACTCTATCATATGCTAACCAAATAACAGTAAAAATAGCATTGTCCTCCTTTCTTTGAGATCTCGGATATATCACGTACTAAATGTAAAAGTTTTGCAGCTTTTGCTCTTCATTCGCTAAATGCTTATCTTATGAAAGCTGCTAACACAGCCCGCCATCTTTGCTCAGCAGTTATCAACCATACACAAGCATGTTGCCAGGTTTACTTGGCTTCTCATTTTGTTTACAGACACTCAGTAACATCACATAACGCTAGAAGTACCGTAAATCCTCGAGTATAATCCGCACATTTTCCCCAAAAGTTAAAGGTCAAAATTTCTAGTGCGTACTGTATACGAGGTTAGAAATGAAAAATATTTTCTAAGCAAAATTTTCTAAGTGATAAATATGTAAAGGCAATTTACTTAATATTTATTTTTCACTGACGTTATTACTGTTATTTCTTTATTTTCTGCAAACAAAGTGCACAAAAAGCTACACGTTTGCATTATGTTATATGTACAATAATAATAAAGGACTTTACTGTATATACGTTTACAAACCAAGGACGTTATATAGACTTCCTTGACTCAAGTTAGAGAATGGGCGCGTATTATACACAAGGTTTAGGTTTTTCAGAGGTACAGCCCCCTAAAAATCCCCTGCGTATTATACTCAAGGATTTACGGTATTCATATTTTACTATAAGTTAAGAATATCAGATTTTTACTCAGTCACTTTCATTAAAAAGAGTGTGAAAAACTCAAATGGCTTTCTACTAATCTATATTCATTCTCACTAAAACATTGGCTTACTTATATATGCAACTTGATGACTGCATCAACTCAAGAGTATGCACACACAATATAGTGATTCTTCTCAGTTATACATATCATATATCAGTCCGTCACGCATTCTATATACATCTGTATTCTGATTCTCCTGGGACATAAGATGCTTACAATGCTCTTACTAAACATCAATCTTTTCCATGTTTTTGACCTATGATTTTAAATATCCTGGGTTAAGAGTTGGATCATCTAAGCAGCATTATAGGCTCCCGGGTAAATTAATGCGCTGGGCCCTATCGTATTTAATGACAGCAAGCTACAACATACATAGGTCAGAATTGGGTTCCAAGACTAGCCAGTTTGCTCATGCCTTAAGACGGCACAATGTAGGGACACTCCTTGTAATGACACATTGTAATGTAACAGGAATTCTGGCCAGTTTCGAAATCAGAACTTGAGGCTCACTGACTAAGATTCTCAGAATAATTTAGAGGGTTTGCTAAATTTCCATAGAAAAATGAAAGTATATGTTCTTTGTAGTTTGTTATTTAACTACCACGACAAAAAAATATTGTTAGTCTAATTCGGCCAATCAACGGTGTCTATCTGGTCTTTGCTTATTATATAAATTGCTTTTTTTGGTGTGGTTATCATTGTAAAAAGAGAGACAGGGTTAGTTCCTTCAGTTCATGTCAAGTAGTCGAGATAGACATTAGGCGAGACGATAGAAAAATGCTACACCGAGAAGAGCCGCCATCACCTCCTTTGCTACGAAGCCGCGGCCGCTACAACCAAGAATAGCTCGCAGCGAAGACAAAACAGGAAGCAACATGTATATGAGATAAGCGAAGATACATTAGTAATATAATAGAGTTTTCCCTAACGAACAATCTATTAACTTATATCAACTTACATTTCCAAGACATTAACCTGAAAATTGTTTCGTTGGTCATTAAAAAGTAAGTAAACGAACGATAAAATAAAGTAGCAAACATTTCTTATGAACGTTCTCAAAGACACATAGCGTTATACAGTGTCTGTCGCGTAAACATATACAATGTAACAAAAAAGATATTTTCACATTTACTCACATAATGTTACCAGACACATATGTTCATAATAAGACACAGTCATGCTACATTATTACTTCATAATTACACTACGAAATGTCGCCATTTATTCTAATATACCATGTTCTCATTTGTTGTGATTCATTGAAAATTTCTACTGCAACTGTTGCGCTTCAGTTGAACTATTAAACTGATATAAGATGTTATTTAACACTACGTCTGTCTCAACACTTCAATGCACTTCGTTAATAAATATATGTCTTCTAGCTTCCTCTTATTTCTCGTTATCTCTACCTGCAGCAGAATACGCACTAACATGAGATAGTTGCCTCCATTGTATGAATCTATGTCATTGGACATAACTCCTGTTAGTTTCATCAGCCATACTCTTCGGTAGTGGCTGAGGGCATGCTGGAAGAGATTATTAATTTTTGTTAGCACACCGGAAGAAATGCTTAGCGGTATTTCGTCCATCTTCATGGTTTGAGTTCAAATTCTGCCGTGTTCGACTTTGCTTTTCATCCTTTCGGGGTCGATAAATTAAGTGCCAGTGGAACACTGGGATCGATGTAATCGATTATCTCCCTCCTCCAAAATTTCAGGCCTTGTGCCTGTAGAAGAAATTATTAATTTTGGAATTTTCTTCATTTAAATTGATTGCTTTCACCGCTGCTAAGGAGCTCAATTTATCCTTACAAAAACTTAGTTAACTCATAGATGGGACCTTGACGACGAGTAGCACCGTTCCGGATCAGAATGACTCTGGGAGTAATGATAATTAAGGATTGATTCCACACTTCACACAACTCCCATGCTAGAGCCTCACCGTTGGATGTAGTTTAATGTCTTACCCAAGACTAACCCACAAACTCACTCTACACGTCAGTAAATGTTAATACAGTTTCCCTGTTTTATGAATGATATACAGTCATTGCGGGCACCGGTGTGTGGTTAAGAAGTTCGTTTCAAAACCACGTGATTCCGAGTTCGGTCCTCCTGCGCGGCACTTTGGGCAAGGACTTCTACAATAGCTCCGGGACGACTAGT
>NC_142936.1:80428085-80438085 GCF_046866305.1 Octopus bimaculoides | reverse complement strand
ACCTACCCTCCACCACCACCACCACCACCACCACTAGTACTAACACCACTGTCATCATCATCACTACCTTCGCTGCCTCGCCACTAATACACCCACATTTCCCCACCACGATCACTACCAACACAGTCATCTCCACCACTACCCCTGACAACCACCACCACCACCACCGCCGTTGCCACCACCGCCGCCGCCGCCGCCGCCACCGCCACCACCACCACCACCACCACCACCATCACCACCACCACCATCAGACGACGACCACCACCACCACCACCACCACCAGCATGACCACTTTTTCTACCTTTTCTACCTTTATTATTACCAACATCTCAGTATTGCTACCACAGCGATTGATGTTACTAATACCACTACCACTGTCATCACCACCACCGCTACCTTTCTTCGCACCTTTAATACCCCTGACGCCACCACTGCCGTCATCGCCACAATCCTTATTATCATCACCACCACCACCACCAGCTCCACCACAACCACCACGACCACTACCGCTTCTTGTACCATTACCACCACCACCACCACCACCACCACCACTAACCACCACAACCATCACCACCATCATAACCTCCAGCATCACTACTCACCCACTGGCAACAACACCGTTACCGCGACCCCCAACACTGCCACCATTTTTACCCTTCTTATATTATTTTAAATTTATCTTTGTGAACATATTATTTACACCCACCCCCCTCCGTTTCAAAGAAAAACGTGTTTATTTTCATTGCTGTTTATGCCTGTTGCTAATGCAGTACCAGAAACAAGATATTATTGATTACTTACTATGCTTCGAAGCCAAATATTTGTAAAGGAGAGAACAATCTTGTCCAAAGTCGAAATAGCTGATACACTAGTATATCTCTGGTACTATTTTAATGTTACTCACTTCACCAGACAAATTCGAAAGTAAAACTCTAACTTTTAGCAAGTACGGTATTTTACCGCTTGGAGAAGCTGGGAAAAAAGCCAAACTCGTTATCTTCAATTTGGTTTTTGTGCCTATCCTTAAATATAGTCATTAATGTTGGGTAATGATCAAAAGGGTACGACTGTGAATACAAGCGGCTGCTATGGTGTTCCTGCGAAGGATTGCTGGAGTAACGTTACTCGACAGAGTGCGTAGCTTAGACATCGGGGAGTTGTTCCGGGTCGAGCCATTATTTCTCTGCAATGGGAGGTCACAGCTCCGGTACTACAGACATATGATTAGAATGTCGTATCAAGGATCGCAAAACGGTTTCTTCAAGGCGGACCAACCTGCAGGAAACCTAGGGATAGATCAAGAACGAGGTGGTTGGGTAACCTCAGTTGGAAGTCTAATGACTGAGGACTCTACCCTCACTACACACCCAAAAATCGTTACATATCCAAGTACCGCAATAACTATGGGTATAAATCTGATCTTGTAGTCCGTATAGTGTGGCTGTTAATCTCTCAGTAGGACAGCGTAGGTGTCTCCCTTTCCGCTGGTCTTTAATTTTAGGTTGACATCCACCGGGCAACTGATTTTTCACCACTGAACATAGTTTCTATTCTCTCTCCCAAGTCACTAGGTCTTGCCTATTATGCTTGCACTTTATTGACGATTTCATCAGTACTCTTTCATATTACGAGTGTTTACTGTCTCTACCACACAGTGGGTTCTTACCTCTTTGATCGCAGGATTTTCCTTGCGACATCATCTCATCGGTCGGCAGAAGGCTAACCTCTTTTACCAGTATCCAACAATCAAGTCTCTTTCGGGTGTTTTTTCATCCTGAAGATTTTGAATTATAGTTGCAATGTTACCACTGGGTATAATGCAGGCACAATAATTAATCTGAATTTCTTCCAGCCACTGAACATCTCAACTAAACTCCATCTCTTCGCACCAGATTTTTCTTCAGGAAGATTCTATGTCTTCTCACGAACGAGCTTCTATGATATTTACTGCGTCTCTTCTGCTGTCTCTGCCTGTACACTGCTGCTTGGCTCTTTTATTGTGTTTCTTTCGGCTTCTCTCCTCTAACGTTGGAGTTCCTTACTGGTGACTTTTAACCCCTGGTTGGGGGTGATCAATTTGCAACTGAGTGTTCTCTTTTGGTCATCTCCAAACATTACTTTTATTGTCTTTTCCACTTATGGATAGTGAGACCATCTATAAAACTATGCTATGGTTATTGCTTCAATATTCAAATCATGTAAAATATAGATATAAAATATATACCGACAAGAAAGAATGAGCTATGGAAAGCAAATCCTGCTAAAATTACCATTTAAGGTACTTTTCTCTCCACAGGTACCAAACAAACATGAGGCCAGCTTCACTGATTCTTTTCCAAGGATGTCACTGATTAAATGGCCGTAGTCAAATATTGTGTATGTCTAAAATATGTATTTAATATTGGTGCGCTTATATCTTTATTAACAGAGATGTCCAAATATGCAACATCTAACTATCTTGCTTGACTTTTGACTATAAATTAATATAAATTGCCTTATGGCAGTTATTCTACAATGAAAATAATATTAATGAAATAATACTTACTATTATTATGACATATTAAGACAGCGTGCAAAGCGGGGGTGGGGGTGGAATGCATCCCAAGTGGTGTATGTTGTTGACGAGACAGAACCCAAAATAGATACAAGGTTCCATCTTTGGGATGTAGTTAATACAGACAAATTCACATTTGGAACTTGAGAAAAGACTTGCGTATTTTTACTGTTCCACTCACAGATTACACTTGTAATGTACGAATCAGCCGGTCGATTTCTCTTTCCAAAAATCTCAGTTTATCCAGATTCACCTTTAAGCATTTACTAACAAAACCTAGAACTCCAATTATTTTTAGCATGAATATGAATTAATAGTCTGGATTCAAAAGCTGGATATTTCGAAGCATTTGTCCGTAGATATCCTCTTTATCTTTGATTTTGAAAGAGACATTTATATCTGCAAGGCAGATGACTTCTATGATGGTACATATCTTTACCCCTCTGTCCCAAACAACAATATCAAGCCTGTTATGTCTACATTTGACAGAAGTTTTTAAAGGAATATTCCACCAATATTCCTTGAGTTGGTGTTTATGAATGTATTCCATAACAGAGGGATTTTCTAAGTTAATTTCAGGACAATCATTTTTGCGGATGGCATTGTAAATTGCTTTAGCAACAACATCGTGCCGCATAGGGAGGTAGTACCGTGATGACATTTTAGGACAGCTGCTAATCACATGCGTAATGTGTTCCACAAAAAGATGACATAGCCTACACATGCGGTTGCACCTTGGGATTGCAAGATCGTCATCGTTTCTCTTGTTCACCTGGTACTTTGTGGCAATCTTCTCTTCCTGGATTGTGAACGCATAGCCCTCAAAGTGTGGTGTGATGCAGTGCCCTTGTGTCCAAGAGAGGCTGCATTTCGTATCAGTTCTACTGTCTTCAAGCTTTCGGGCAACATACCCATGTATGGTCTTTATTTTTTTGTATGCTGAGTGCTTTCCATCCAGGTCTTTTCCGAGGTAAGAGAGCCCAGCTGTTTTGGGGCTGTATAGGAGATCATCAGGAAAAAAGTGTTTCTTGAGGAGCTCACTGCCAACTCATACAACGTTGCTCACTTCACTTTTCAGCACTGCATTTATATATTTATTTTTACTGCTGTTGTTTAGCAGGTGCTTCCTGAGTGATATCATACGGCATTGGCATTCGAAGGCCGTCTGCACTGATTTCAGGCCACTACCACTTTCAGTTCTTCTTAGGTAGAGCCTGTCAACATCACTGTTTCTGTGGAAGTTCCCAGTTGTTGTCGGGATTTTGCAGGTTTTGATATTTATGGAGTGGATTTCCTCTACAGATCAATCAAATATCCCAAATGTTGGGATCAGCACTGGCACTGCAAATGCATTGTGGGATATGCAAAGTAGAGCGTACAGAGCATATCAATTTCTTTTCTAAACTGTAATACTGCATAAATGACTCGAAGCCCTACAGTTTCATGCATCGCCTTTATCAAACCAAACTAGACAAGAGCCAAGCACTAAGTTCAAATCTATATCGCGTAGCAGACGATGTTTTACATGAGATTAGTATATTGTCAGTAAGTAGTACGGCATCGTGGTTATGTTGCACATGTATGAATTTCATATTAATCCACAAATTAACGTTATATATATATTTTTTAACTTGAACTTGCAGCATGTTTAGTGTACGAACAATAATAATCTTTGCTTTCACCTAAGCTATCTTGCTTTTTTTTTTTTAATTGATACTTATCGGCGTAACAATCGTTTGAATTATCCGCAATTAGGTTTTATAATTCACCTTTGATATTCTTCAATTATCCAAGCTTAATTACTTTCATATATTTCGACAATAACTTTCACATGCTTTGAGTTACTCAATGATCATACATAAAACCATACGGATTAAGAAACATGGAAAGAAAAAAAAAACAAATATACGATCACTCGTAATCGATAATGGAAGCAACAAAGTGGCGTCGAATCAACTAGTTTTACAAATTTTATCTATTCTCAAGTTTTATTTATCGAAGAATTTTATCACACAATTAGAAATAAATTTAAAAATACATCTAAGTCTGAATTTCATTATTTCTTTTATTCATTGAACTGTTAAGTGTAATTTCAATACAATTGTCTGTTTGGTATTTGTCATTTTGAATCACGTAAGTATTGCCGTGTTAATTCACAATACAAACGGAAGCTTCCAGAATCACTCTGTAAGTGTTGAATTTTATGCAGCATTTCACCAATTCTTTTCACAAAAATGGAGAAAGTAAAAAAAGCACAAACCATCCTATGCCCTTAACAAATGTGTGTATGTGTGTACTTCATTTATCGACCCCGAAAAGATGAAAAGCAAAGTATACCTTGGCGGAATTTGAACACAGGAGGTAAAGATGGACGAAATACCGGTAAGCATTTTGACCGGCGTGCTAACGATCGATTCTGCCAGCTCGCCGACTTTAATAATAATAATGCTTTCTATTTAATTTTGGGAGTTAAGTCGATTACATTGACCCCAGTACACAACTGGTACTTATTTTATCGACTCCAGAAGAAGGGAAGGCAAAGTCGACCTCGGCGGAATCTGAACTCAGAATGTAAAAATGGACGAAATGCCACTAAGCATTCTGCTCGGCGCGCTAACGATTCTGCCAGCTCACCGACTTAATATCAATAATGATAATAATAATCCTTTTTACTGAAAGCACAAGGCCTGAAATTTGGTGGAAGAGGGGGGGGCTAGTCAATTACATCAACCCCAGTGTTTCACTGGTACTTAATTTATCGACCCCAAAAGGATGAAAGGCAAAGTTTGACTTCGGCGAAATTTGAACCCAGAACGTGAAGCCAGACGAAACACCGCTGAGCATTTCGCCCGGCGTGCTAACGATTCTATCAGCTCGTCGCCTTAATAACAACAACAACCAAAACGACGACGACGACGACGACGACGACGACGACAACAACAACAACAACAACAACAACAACAGCAACAACAACAACAACAACAACAACAACAATAATAATAATAATAACAATAGTTTGAAATTTTGGCACAAGGGCAACAATTCTGAGTTGTGGAGAAGTCGATTGCGCCGCCCTCAGTCCTCGATTGGTACTTACTTTATCGACCCCGAAAGGATGAAAGACAAGGAAAGCATAGTCATAAACCAATGATTCTTATTATTATTTATAAAAAAATAGGAAGGATTTTAAAGCACTGGTCTTCTATAACGTTGAGTCTGGATAAGCAGAGACAAATTCGCAGATTCAGTTTCACGATTTTCACGTAATTTGCAAATGCCCTCGGTTAAAGGCATGGTAGTCAAATAAACTCGTTCTCCTCTTGAATAAATTTGTGTTGTTGCGTCTGTCTAAGTTAGAAATCAATATTTTAACCCACCTAAGTCTGATACAATAGAATTGACCTTTTCATGAACAGAAGTATCAGTCGATTAGCTAAGCTGTCGTATTGGCTTCTTATGGAAGGGAGAAAACAATTGAACTTGCGATATTCAAGGTCAATAGTGACGTAGGAGAAAAGAAAAAGCTTCAATCACACGAAAAAAAAATCGAAAACGAGAGTATGGTCTTTATGCAGTATTAGCTTATCTCTGCAGTGAGGCAGTTATCACAACAGCAGCATTCATTAGGTGACTTATAAGAAATGAATTGTGAATATTTATGACTAATGGAGACACCGACTGCAAAGAATTTCTGTTGTCACTTTGCTCTGAAAGGTCTCTCGTTCTGCTAGAAATAGCAGCCAAATTCTTTCAAGTAGCGTGCTACCGTTTTAAGATAAGAAGGATACATTGAACGATGTAGTTGTTAGATATACAAAAGTCGAAATGACCAAAGTTTGCATGTCTTTGATCAAAACAACAGCAACAACAATCTGATTAGTAAACTTTTCTTTCACCATTTCGTTACAATCTCAACTACTTAATAATCTAACGTGGTCTCTACGTAGTCACTCGACTTGTTTAATATAGGTTTCATGGCATGGACAAGACAAGACATAAGTTTACCTCGAGGCAGGTCACACATCTAAATAACATTCCCTGACGTTCTTATATATATACTCAACAACAAAGTGACAATTTTTACCTTACGTCCATTCAATGTCGATTAAACAGATATCAAAACTAATCAGGTCTGGAGGCTATTTTAATCAATTGCATCTCCCCATCTCTCTCTCTCTTTCTTTCTCTCTCTTTCTTTCTCTCTCTCTCTCTCTCTCAAAACGTGTAATCCCACGTTAAAGACAAAGAAATCGTGTCGCGCCACCTAACTAGATCATGGGATTCTGCTGGTGCCATGCTCCTGGCAATAATACCTAATTACTTCGTTGCCTTTCTTATCACTTCAGTTAGTCATTAACACAACAAAAGCAATAACAACAAAAACAGATAGATACATAAAGATTTGTGAACAGGTCACCGGAGTAATAATGAGATAATAAAGAAAACGGAAGTCATCGCGAGAGAGAGAGAGAGAGAGAGAGAGAGAGAGAGAGAGAGAGAGAGAGGTGTTATTCTGTCCAATCAATTAATCAACCAATCAATATATTCACAAATCATTGAATATGTAGCATGAAATGTGTTCAGAAAGACATAAATGTGTAGTCCGAAGAACAAACGTGTTATTCAGAATCATGTGTGGAATTTGAACTCAGAACGTAAAGACAAACTGGTGAGCATTTCGCCCGGTGTGCTAACGTTTCTTATTTCTTTATTGCTCACAAGGGGCTAAACATAGAGGGGACAAACAAGGACAGACAAACGGATTAAGTTGATTATATAGACCCAGTGCGTAGCTGGTACTTATTTAATAGACCCCGAAAGGATGAAAGGCAAAGTCGACCTCAGCGGAATTTGAACTCAGAACGTAACGACAGACGAAATACCGGTGAGCATTTCGCCCGGTGTGCTAACGTTTCTTATTTCTTTATTACCCACAAGGGGCTACACACAGAGGGGACAAACAAGAACAGACAAAGGGATTAAGTCGATTATATCGACCCCAGTGCGTAACTGGTACTTAATTTATCGACGCCGAAAGGATGAAAGGCAAAGTCGACCTCGGCGGAATTTGAACTCAGAACGTAAAGACAAACGAAATACCGCTAAGCATTTCTCCCGGCGTGCTAACGTTTCTGCCAAGTCGCCGCCTTAAACACTAAAATATATTGTGCATAAACATGTAAACGTGTTTTCCAGAAACAAATAAAAATGCTGTTCAAAGACACTTCAGTGTGTTTTCCTGAAATATGCGAGAGTGTTGCCTAAAAAGAAATGTGTTATTCATACTTGGATTGTTGCCTAGCAACACAAATATACATTAAAAAAAAAGTTATTGTTCAAAAACATGTCAGTGTGTTTTGCGCATTGCTCAGAAACACGGAAATGTGTTTGTCCAAAAACATAAAAGTGAGTTGTTCAGAAACATATCAATGTGTTTTCCAGAAATACATGAAAGTGTTGTCTATTCTTCTATTTGCCCTTCTATAGTTTTGATAAAGGCGACGGGCTAACATAATCGGTAACATGCCGGACAAAATGCTTAGCAACATTTCCTTCCGTCTGTTTGCATTCTGAGTTCAAACCCCGCCGAGATCAATTTTAATTTAACGTTCATCTTTTCGGAGGAGATAAAATAAAGTACTAGCCAAGTAATGGAGCCGATGCAATCGATTTGTCTCCACTTTCCAAAACTGCAGGCATCGAAACCTGCAACACACCAGCATCCCGATTAGGTGGAATGGTGAAAGTTTCCTGGCTTCGGGTAAAAGAAAATAAAGGAAGATCAGTTAATTATAATTTTATTCAACGTAATCCTCTCTCAGATTCACGCACTAATTGCAGATTTTCTAACTTTGGTTTTGCCTTCTTCAATTTTTTCAAAGCCCCGTAAAAAGAACTCGAAAGGTTAGGCCTCGAACCAGGCTTTTCGCGACACCCTTAAAGTCAGGAACTTTTCGGCACCCCTTCGTATACGTCATGGAAACCAAGGAACCGACCTTATGGGTCCCAGGGCTCAAGAGCAAGGAAAAAAAAATCGTGTGACAGTAATTTCAAGGTAAACTTTTTTGTTGTTGACGTCGCGTCGCTGTTTAGTTCTCATTGATTGATTAAAGGCGTTCCAACCATGACCAATTTTCTAAACTCTTTGCCATTAGTCAAGCAAATCGACCCTTGTACTTATTTTAAGTTTGGCACTTGTTCGATTGGTCTCCTTTTACTGGACCGCTTGGTTACGCGGACTTCACACACTTCATCCAAAGGCCTTCCGCGTAGTTTCAGTCTACGAAATTCTCCCACATGGCATTGGTCGGGGCTAGGATAGTCCACATTACTCCGTAAGGAGCACAGGGCCGGTTTCCAGGTTTCTCAGGTGTATATATTTCCCACCTCATTTTCACCAGCTGAGTGGACTGGAGCAACGTGAAATGAAGTGTTTTGCTTAAGAACACAACACAACACCCGATCCAGGAATCGAAACCACAATCTTACGATCATGAGCCCAATATCCTAACCAGCAAACCATGCGCCTCCACAGGCCCAACGTGCAGCACCCGTGGGAATGAACCTGAAAATACGTGATTGTATAGTGAGCGTATTAACTCCGCTGTTATAACCGTTTTTGTAGATGTGAATTGATAATTCTATCTACTGCAAGCACAAGGACTGAAATATGGGGGTATGGGTAGTCGATTACATCGACTCCAGTGTTTAAGTGGTACTTATTTTATTGGCTCCGAAAGGATGAAAGGCAAAATCGTCCTCAGTAGAATATGAACACAGAACGTAGAGCTGCGGAAGAAATACAGTTCTGTTAAGCGTTTTGTTCGTCTAGTAACGATTCTGCCAGCTCACCACTCAAGATACGAATTAATAATCTTTTCTACTCTTGGCACAAGGTCCAAAATTTTTGGGGAATGGGCCAGTCGCAAATGGTACTTAATTTATCGACTCCGAAATGATGAAAAGCAAAGTCGACCACGGCAGAATTTGAAATCAGAACGCAGTGGCAGACAAATACCGACAAGGATTTCGCCCGGCGTGCTAACGATTCTGCCATCTCGCCGCCTTAAATACGAATTAGTAAATAATATAAATAAAAACTTATTTCGAGTGGCCAAAGATCTGAAAAATGCGACACCTGTTCGTTTTGATTTTCTGTCCAATGCAATTATGAAATGGTTGCTAAGGTGCCCGAGTAGCAAAAGAGAAAAAAATACAGACACGATCGATCTGTAAGAAGACTAACGATACATTTCATTGATGAATCATCATGTCAGGTAACATCGTCAACGATCTTTACATTACTGATGGAACAGATATTCAGTTGTATTTCAGACACCTTTATGTTAACAAGACAACCTGAACCAGCTAGAAATATTCTTATCTTTTACTGGATTCAGTCGTTGCACTGTGGCCAAACTGGGGCATCACCTTGAAAGAGTTACT
>NC_142936.1:80415585-80423085 GCF_046866305.1 Octopus bimaculoides | reverse complement strand
AATACTATCTTAAAAAAATAGGAGACATTGAGAAGTGTAGTTGTAAATATGCTTTTCTTGGGAAGTGTAGTTGTAAACATTGGGAAGTGTAGTTGTAATATGCTTTTCTTGGGAAGTGTAGTTGTAAACATTGGAAGTGTAGTTGTAAATATGCTATTCTTGGAAGTGTAGTTGTAAACGTTGGGAAGTGTAGTTGTAAATATGCTATTCTTGGGAAGTGTAGTTGTAAACATTGGGAAGTGTAGTTGTAAATATGCTATTCTTGGGAAGTGTAGTTGTAAACATTGGGAAGTGTAGTTGTAAACGTTGGGAAGTGTAGTTGTAAACGTTGGGAAGTGTAGTTGTAAATATGCTATTCTTGGGAAGTGTAGTTGTAAACATTGGGAAGTGTAGTTGTAAATATGCTTTTCTTGGGAAGTGTAGTTGTAAACATTGGGAAGTGTAGTTGTAAATATGCTATTCTTGGGAAGTGTAGTTGTAAATATGCTATTCTTGGGAAGTGTAGTTGTAAATATGCTATTCTTGGGAAGTGTAGTTGGAAATATTGGGAAGTGTAGTTGTAAATATGCTATTCTTGGGAAGTGTAGTTGTAAACATTGGGAAGTGTAGTTGTACATATGCTTTTCTTGGGAAGTGTAGTTGTAAACATTGGGAAGTGTAGTTGTAAATATGCTTTTCTTGGGAAGTGTAGTTGTAAACATTGGGAAGTGTAGTTGTAAATATGCTATTCTTGGGAAGTGTAGTTGTAAACATTGGGAAGTGTAGTTGTAAATATGCTATTCTTGGGAAGTGTAGTTGTAAACATTGGGAAGTGTAGTTGTAAATATGCTTTTCTTGGGAAGTGTAGTTGTAAACATTGGGAAGTGTAGTTGTAAACATTGGGAAGTGTAGTTGTAAATATGCTATTCTTGGAAGTGTAGTTGTAAACATTGGGAAGTGTAGTTGTAAATATGCTATTCTTGGAAGTAAATAACTAATCGGAATGATCAAAGTCGACACAATTAATATCATAGATGAATTCGAAAAGGTCTGACCTAGGACTAACCACCGACTACAGAAACAATTCATATAAAAGCATAAAATATTTTACAATGGTGACTCTTAGTATAAGCATAAATATCACATCATTCCATTAATTTTCTGATAAAGTCAGGAAACTGTTCAGAGGCCAGTCAAATTGTCTGTAACTGTCAATCTGTCTGTCTGTTTATCTCTTTCTCTCTTTTCCTCTTCTCCTGTCACGTCTTGAATGTTCCTCTGGATCAAATGGTGAAGGGCCTGTGGAGGTATCTATGTCTGTAGCGACTACATAGACATTTAAAACAATTAACGAAAGCATGGTACGTTACCCAGCCATTTTTGCTCGCAAGTGACAGCTGGTTGTATACAATCAAAATAGCTAATTTGGATAAAGTATTATCATTTTCATATTGCACAAGAAACTTGAGAAGTTGTTCAATCTTAGAAATCCAAATGTTTGGGGGACTTTATCAGAACCAACTGAAGCAATCTTTGTTCTTAATGAAGAATTCCAAGATTTCTTCATAAAGCACAAATCTGTCCAGTCTATATCAGTGCTATAAAACCGTCCAAGGCTGAGACGTTTTAAAGATGCTTACCATATTTGATATGTGGAGGCGCAATGGCCCAGTGGTTAGGGCAGCGGACTCGCGGTCATAGGATCGCGGTTTCGATTCCCAGACCGGACGTTGTGAGTGTTTATTGAGCAAAAAACACCTAAAAGCTCCACGAGGCTCCGGCAGGGGATGGTGGCGAACCCTGCTGTACTCTTTCACCACAATTTTCTCTCACTCTTACTTCCTGTTTCTGTTGTGCCTGTAATTCAAAGGGTCAGCCTTATCACACTATATCACGCTGAATATCCCGAGAACTATGTTAAGGGTACACGTGTCTGTGGAGTGCTCAGCCACTTGCACGTTAATTTCACGAGCAGGCTGTTCCGTTGATCGGATCAACCGGAACCCTCGACGTCATAACCGACAAAGTACCACCACACCATATTTGATAGCGTAAAATCTGCACGGGCATGTTAGATGCTGCCTAATTTCAGCAGTGTTTATTCCGAAAACAGGCTTTTAATGCATTGAAGCATGTAATATAAGTCTAACTTCAAGGGGTGATGTTTTTGAAACATTTTCTGGTGGGGAAATGTCGCTTTATGCGTTATCAAATACGATACATTATGAATACCGTAACATTTATTTGAGTCCAAAATTAACCCTCTAGTGTCTAAAAAACAAAATATTCAAATTTTGTATCTGAGTCATAGAAACAGACAAATCTTTCTTCGGTTTCATTATAGAGATATTCGATAATTTCTTTCAGTATCGTCTTTATCTCTTTTTTTTTCGCTGTATTCTAGTTTGTTTCTTCTTTCTCATTCATCACATAGTTTTAATCCGGCTTCAAATGATTCCCCGATCAATGATTCTTGATTGCTTAAAAAATAATCTTGAAAAAAAAAAGAAAAAAAAAAACTCTTTTAAAAACACAAACAGTATCATTAAAGTTCATAGTGAGATCTTGGAGTCGATTTAGAAAACGGTCAATCAGAATTAAGAACTTTCATTCCCTGGGATCCACGCAAAACTAAAAGCTGAAATTAAAAATCTGATTCGGTCCCCTGCTTTGCATTATCTTTTAAATAAAACAGTTTGAATTTTTTTTCTTCAACCATGTTTTGTAACAGTTCTACTGTAATATAAAAGAACAAAAAAACTATAAACTGGCGTCATAGTCTCCGTTCTGGAACCTCATCTAGATTTCATAACTATTGATCTGGTATCTTCCAGCTTTTGCTAAATAACAGTTGAACAGGAAAAGAAGAAATGAAATGATAGAATTCTAGCAAGAAAGTTGCTATCAATATACAACATCGTGGTAGGAGGCACTCCAACCAAATTGAGAAAATGATTATCGCACTTTACAAAAATAGCTTTGCAATTTCTTTAATTCTCTGTTGAACACCAGTCCTATAACCAGTTAGAACCACAGCATTGTCATAGCACTGAGGCCGGCGATCTTCTAATAACATTATGTATTTTGCAAGGGGCTCAAAAATTACTTCCGCCATAATTTCGTTATTCTTTTTATCTAAATTAGATAAATTCAAAAATGGGATATTTCGTATTTGTATTTGGTTTGCAAGATTCGTGACAGGAACCCGTGTGTTGAAACAGATATTAGTGTATCTCGGGAGGATCATTGCACCAACAATAAGTATAAGCACGGATTCAGATTCACTTCTTAATCATTTGTCAATTGGTTAGTTATTTAACCTACTAACTAATCGATTGCTTACTTAATCATTCAAGAATAGACTTATATATATATACATATATGTATATAATGTTTTCTTTTAATCAATATAAAACATATCGAACTGTTTCTGTCATTTGCAATCAATTTATTTTATCTGGAGTTGAATCAAACAAGAGTCGAAAAGACATTTGACTTTACGAATGCTATATTACGATTTCTAACAAAGATAGACGCAATTAACCGAATACATTAATTCGACACAAGCGAAGATAAATATCTCTTATCGTTTACTTGTTTCAGTCACTGGACTGCGGCCATGCTGGGGTACAACCTTGATGGGTTTAGTCGCACAAACCTTGCACTTATTCTACCGGTTTCTTTCGCTGAACTGCTAAGTTACGGAGACGTAAACAGAGTAACAATGGTTGTCAAGCGGGGAGGGGTGGGATACACAAGCACAAAAACACACGCACGCACACACATACACACACGCACACACATGTTTCGAGTTTCCAAACAGTTTCTTTCAAGCAAATCTACTTACAAGACATTCGGCGGCCCGGGGCTGTGTAGAAAACATTTGCCTCATGTGCCACCCAGTAGAACTGTACCCGAAACCGCGTGTTTGCAAAGCTAGCGTCTTAATACAACCATCACAGCGCATATTTCTGGGATTCTTTCCCCACATTGCAAAGAGGTTCTTTCTTCACAGGATCCAGGTTTGCTTTTTACAATCTTAAAAATACACCCAGATTTCCTTCTCTTCCTGTTTATGGCACTCCTAGTGAACACAATTTACATAAACACCATCCCTCTCTTCATATGCATAAAGAAAAATATGTTCACACACTCGAAGAGAGAGAGAGAGGGGGGAAGGAGAGAGAAAAAGAGAGAAGCAAGGGAAAGTGCAAATAAGTCAGCATCGAATTAACGACGCCAAAAACGGCTGTGGCAAAATGTTTCGTAACAATGGAGAATTATATGGAAGAATACCTCACTATTTATGTTTCTGATGCAGCTCGACCTTGATACTTTCTGCTTATGATGCCGCAATTTTCTAAAATTTTTCTTTCGCCTTCTTTCCATAAGGTGAAGCAATATCGATATGTGTCTGATTTTTTTTCATGGATGCGAAGCCTTCAGGGTGCTTTCCTATGATCGAATCTATTTTCTTGTTCCAAAGTTCCAAAGAATTTTGTGAAAATATCAAACAACAAAAGCAAAAAGCTATTTTGTTTTTCTTTGAAGAATGAAATATGCCAAGAGCACTTCCTCACTTCCTCATAACTCTTCTGAACTATCTTTCATTCATTGGTCGGTTGAGTAGGAAGAAATATTCATTTTAATGTTTTGAAAATACCTTGAGTCCAATGTAAGTATATCTGTCCGCAAGGCATGTCTGTATATTTTTGACATTTTCTGAAACACAAAGAAAACAACACTGTGATTCTGACTTGCATCTGTAATAAGCTGTGATGTGTTTGCCCGTTTTTCAATATCCAACGTCTTATCGTTTTTATTGGCGAACTGGCAGAATCGTTAGAACGTCGTAAAAGATTAAAATAAAATACATTGCGGTATTTCTTACAACCCTTTACCTTCTGAGTTCAAATTCAGCCAAGGTCGATTTTGTCTTTCATCCTCTCGGTGTCGATGAAAGAAGTACCAGTTGAGAACTTGGGTCGATGTAATCGACTAGCCCTCAACCCCAAAATTACAAGCTTTTGCCTATAGTAAAATGGATTATTAAGCCACCGAGCTGGCAAAATCGTTACCGTGCCGTACAAAATGCATTGCGGTATTTCTTCCGGCTGAGTTCAAAAACCGCATATAAAAAAAAGTTAAAAGTCAAGGAGTGGGGTCGCTGTAACTGACTAACCCCTTTCTCCAAAATTTCAGGCCTTATACCTGTCGTAGAATGGATTATTATTTATTTATTTATGTTTGCTTTTTATTTGCATGTTTATTGGAACGATACTTCTGTCTCTTGAAAGACAATTCTCCTTCTGATAAACTGGTAGGTTTGTCTACCACATTAGTCCTTAATCTGAGTAGCAGCACTTCCATTCGGATTTTACAGGGAAATCGAGTGCTGCGCGTTTAGAGATTTCATGCTTCCTTTTTTAAAATATTTTTTATCTTTTACTTGTTTCAGTCATTAGAGTGCAGCCATGCTGGGGCACCGCCTTGAAGAAATTTTAATTAAATAAATCGACCCCGGGGTTTATTTTTAAAAGCCAGGTACTTATTCTATTGTTCTCTTTTGTTGAACTGTTAAGTAACAGGGTCATAAACACACCAAACACCGGTTGTCAAGTGGTGATGGGGGACAAACACAGAAACAATAACACACACACAAATACCGTGAGCTTCTTTCAGTTTCCGTCTACCAAATCCACTAGTCGGCCCAAGGCCATAGTAGAAGACACTTTTCTCAAGGTGCCTCCCACTGAGACTGAACCCGGAACCTTCTGGTTGGGAAGCAAGCTTCTTATTTTCTTTATTGCCTAGCAAGGGGGCTAAACATAGAGGGGACTAACAAGGACAGACAATGGGATTAAGTCGATTACATCGACCCAGTGCGTAATGGTATTTAATTTATCGACCCCGAAAGGATGAAAGGCAAAGTCGACCTCGGCGGAATTTGAACTCAGAACGTAACGGCAGACGAAATACTGCTAAACATTTCGCCCGGCCTGCTAACGATTCTGCCAGCTCTTCTTACCACACAGCCACGCCTCTACTCGTTTATGATGAAATAAAATATTTAAACCAGGGGCAATACTTTTATTTTAAAACATATAAAAAAAAAAATTAGAATGTGAATAGGACGTTGTGTTACCAGAGAGCTGAAAATATGATTGATGATATGTCAAGATCTAATGTTTACGATTTGTTTAATTTTAATCTAACTCAGTAAATATCACGCTTTGAATGAATAATATTTATTAAATTGGAAGCAAAACATATTAATGTTTTGTTTTATTGCTTCAACTTTATTTGCAACTCTTTTTTAAAACTATTCTTTCCTATTAATACTATTTTTACTGTTAAAAAATTATTTATTTTCTGTAAATAAATACGAAATATTTCATTTTCGATATTTTTCAGTTACTCTTCATTTTTAACGCGTAGAAATGATTAATCAAAGAAGAAAATATCGATAATATTCGTTAATTATTTGAAGTATGGTGCTATTTCGTGCATCTTTGGCCAACATTACCTGTGTACAATTTGCGAAAATGTTTACAAATGAAGGAATAAAATCTTTGAGAATAATCGAAGACTTGCAGTCAATAAGAATACAAGGTAACTTCGAGATTTAAAAACTGTATTGGAAAAGGTTGGTACAAGAGTTGTTTGGGACAAGAATCCATCCGTCCATCTATCTTCTCCTCTTACTGTTCCCGGGAAGGCCGTGGGAGTAAAATTCTCAGGCCCAATCGGAAGCAACCGTCATTACACTTTCCGGTTGGTTTTACCAAGCGTGACCCACTGCAACTATGGATATCATCCATCGAAATACCATGTTCTACGTCTAGGTCTCGCGTCAGTTGGATTGATTTTAAAAATCCATCTTGCGATTCCTTCATGCCATATTCTAATCACGTATCAGTTGTACCGGAGCTGTGACTTCTCAATGCGGAGAAGTGGCTGCTTAGTGCATCATATACAATTTCAAAGCTCATTGCTAAATATGGAAGCCCCACAGTACCGGAAAGAATCTTGAATTATTTTCTACGAAATGAATTTTTACCGCCATGTTATCCTACCGTCACTGATGTAAATATTTTATGCTTATAAATAATTTAGTTTCAGCTAAAATCGATGAAATACCTAACAAGCTTTTGACCTTCGTGATGACTTAAAACAACAGATGAAATCACACTGCATGATAAGAAGGTTTTATTAGTGGCCTTTGGGCGCTATCAGTACATTTAATACACTGAGTGTATTTGTATATATACTTTATTTTGCGAGGAACGCTTAACCATTTGAAGTTGTTCAAATGGTTAAGCGTTCCTCGCAATTTGTTGTTGAATTTACCCCGTTTTATATGGTTTCACTTTCTAAATCATTCGATACGAGCTCAACCATTTTTTTTTACCTATGGACTCTTTTGACTACTATTTTATTCTGGTAAACCCCCTTAGCCATTCAATGTTTAAAGATACTTCTTTCAAATTCCTGTTTTGTTTTCACATTAACTTTTGTAGG